>NW_026558798.1:0-117728 GCF_026930045.1 Uloborus diversus
TTTTTGTGTAATTACACATTTCTTTTCCAATTTCCATTTAAATTTTAAAAATATTGTTTCGCGTATAACCGAGTCACGGTTGACCGGTGTATTTCCTATCGAGACATTCACTGGTTCTGAGAATATTGAACAAAATCAAATATTGCATTCGAATTGGTCTCTATGTATTTTTTTTTTTCCTACGTTTCTTGCTTTGCTCCTTTTTGTGTAATTACACATTTCTTTTCCAATTTCCATTTAAATTTTAAAATATTGTTTCGCGTATAACCGAGTCACGGTTGACCGGTGTATTTCCTATCGAGACATTCACTGGTTCTGAGAATATTGAACAAAATCAAATATTGCATTCGAATTGGTCTCTATGTATTTTTTTTTCTACGTTTCTTGCTTTGCTCCTTTTTGTGTAATTACACATTTCTTTTCCAATTTCCATTTAAATTTTAAAATATTGTTTCGCGTATAACCGAGTCACGGTTGACCGGTGTATTTCCTATCGAGACATTCACTGGTTCTGAGAATATTGAACAAAACCAAATATTGCATTCGAATTGGTCTCTATGTATTTTTTTTTCTACATTTCTTGCTTTGCTCCTTTTTGTGTAATTACACATTTCTTTTCCAATTTCCATTTAAATTTTAAAATATTGTTTCGCGTATAACCGAGTCACGGTTGACCGGTGTATTTCCTATCGAGACATTCACTGGTTCTGAGAATATTGAACAAAACCAAATATTGCATTCGAATTGGTCTCTATGTATTTTTTTTTTCTACATTTCTTGCTTTGCTCCTTTTTGTGTAATTACACATTTCTTTTCCAATTTCCATTTAAATTTTAAAATATTGTTTCGCGTATAACCGAGTCACGGTTGACCGGTGTATTTCCTATCGAGACATTCACTGGTTCTGAGAATATTGAACAAAACCAAATATTGCATTCGAATTGGTCTCTATGTATTTTTTTTTCTACATTTCTTGCTTTGCTCCTTTTTGTGTAATTACACATTTCTTTTCCAATTTCCATTTAAATTTTAAAATATTGTTTCGCGTATAACCGAGTCACGGTTGACCGGTGTATTTCCTATCGGGACATTCACTGGTTCTGAGAATATTGAACAAAACCAAATATTGCATTCGAATTGGTCTCTATGTATTTTTTTTTCTACATTTCTTGCTTTGCTCCTTTTTGTGTAATTACACATTTCTTTTCCAATTTCCATTTAAATTTTAAAATATTGTTTCGCGTATAACCGAGTCACGGTTGACCGGTGTATTTCCTATCGAGACATTCACTGGTTCTGAGAATATTGAACAAAACCAAATATTGCATTCGAATTGGTCTCTATGTATTTTTTTTTCTACATTTCTTGCTTTGCTCCTTTTTGTGTAATTACACATTTCTTTTCCAATTTCCATTTAAATTTTAAAATATTGTTTCGCGTATAACCGAGTCACGGTTGACCGGTGTATTTTCTATCGAGACATTCACTGGTTCTGAGAATATTGAACAAAACCAAATATTGCATTCGAATTGGTCTCTATGTATTTTTTTTTCTACATTTCTTGCTTTGCTCCTTTTTGTGTAATTACACATTTCTTTTCCAATTTCCATTTAAATTTTAAAATATTGTTTCGCGTATAACCGAGTCACGGTTGACCGGTGTATTTCCTATCGAGACATTCACTGGTTCTGAGAATATTGAACAAAACCAAATATTGCATTCGAATTGGTCTCTATGTATTTTTTTTTTCTACATTTCTTGCTTTGCTCCTTTTTGTGTAATTACACATTTCTTTTCCAATTTCCATTTAAATTTTAAAATATTGTTTCGCGTATAACCGAGTCACGGTTGACCGGTGTATTTCCTATCGAGACATTCACTGGTTCTGAGAATATTGAACAAAACCAAATATTGCATTCAAATTGGTCTCTATGTATTTTTTTTTTCTACATTTCTTGCTTTGCTCCTTTTTGTGTAATTACACATTTCTTTTCCAATTTCCATTTAAATTTTAAAATATTGTTTCGCGTATAACCGAGTCACGGTTGACCGGTGTATTTCCTATCGAGACATTCACTGGTTCTGAGAATATTGAACAAAACCAAATATTGCATTCGAATTGGTCTCTATGTATTTTTTTTTCTACATTTCTTGCTTTGCTCCTTTTTGTGTAATTACACATTTCTTTTCCAATTTCCATTTAAATTTTAAAATATTGTTTCGCGTATAACCGAGTCACGGTTGACCGGTGTATTTCCTATCGAGACATTCACTGGTTCTGAGAATATTGAACAAAACCAAATATTGCATTCGAATTGGTCTCTATGTATTTTTTTTTCTACATTTCTTGCTTTGCTCCTTTTTGTGTAATTACACATTTCTTTTCCAATTTCCATTTAAATTTTAAAATATTGTTTCGCGTATAACCGAGTCACGGTTGACCGGTGTATTTCCTATCGAGACATTCACTGGTTCTGAGAATATTGAACAAAATCAAATATTGCATTCGAATTGGTCTCTATGTATTTTTTTTCTACATTTCTCGCTCTGCTTGTTTTTGTAATTACGTAACACGTAATTAAACATTTCTTTTCTAGATTCCAATGGCGGGAATTTGGGCTAAGACACGTTTGGTTTGTGTGTTGTAGTTCTTATTTGCCGTGTTTGTTACAATATTGTTCTCACTCGCAGTTTTAATTGTTTCTTTGCGACTGCATTATACTTGGTATTAAAAAGTTGGAGCAACAACGGTTCAAGGCTTAAAATATTTGATTTGATAGTTTATGTAGTACAGAAATAATTTACTATGACAGAATATATTCTAAATAAATCTTAGTGAAAGTAATATTTCTTTCGGCTTTGGTAATCTTCACCATTTGGTAATACTCATCCGAAAAGCTGCTGAGATCAAATGCCGAAAATATCCCGAAGATAATTTTTACGATCTTTTAGCAAAAATTTGATTAAATAATATTGAGTGCAGCAGTAGTTTGGTTGAATAGTGCAGATGGTACAGAAAAAAACTTGATACGATATACTAGTATTATTTAAAATGTCTGAGTGTTATTATTTTTTAAAAACATGTGTTAATCTACTTTTTGTTAATGATCGTCCGCTTGTTAAATTCTGGTATATATCAAAAGACTGTTTTACTGATAGTTGCGGAGTTAGCTCTACTGCCATAATCAATTGCAAATTCTTCTCTCTTAGTATATGCACGCATTTTTTTTTTTTTTGCCCTAAAAAAGATTATCAAAATCTGACCATTTCTTTTTTAAATGTATTTCTCTGTCTTTTTAACTTACTGTTATATTATTCATTAAAAATATTCAATTTTTGCAATTTCGGAGTAATATAAACATAAATTATTATGCAAGTCTCCTAAAACATATACAGAAATTTGAATGTTTCTTACAAGCTATACCTACGTATTCTGCCGTGGGAAGGTAAAGCGCAGTATCTGCAGAAAAACGATGTTTTGAAATATTTGAGGAAACGACTTTTTGGATTCCATACTAACAACAGGGAAATGTTGGAATTTTACCTTTGTTTTGCAGAAAAAAAAGAAAGCTTGTACGATAAAATTTAAGTACAATAGATGACAAAAATGCAAAAAATGTAAGAATTTGAAGCTACTGCGCTTTACCTTCTAATGTCAGTATACTTTCGTAAATTCATGTAAAGCAATTGAACTAACTGATACTTATGACTCCAGAGCCTTGAAATTTTAAATTATTTTAATTTTTTTTAAACAAAGATACAAATTTTACTCCAACTGCTTTTTTCCTTTTAAAATATGTATTAAATTTACTACTAGCTGCTGTTACTGTATTTATTAGTTGCTGCGTTGCCTGGCGTGCACAGACTGCCTTGAAAATAAAAGTCGCTTTAAGAGACGCAAGTTCAGCAATCAGGTTTAAATGGGGGGGGGGGGGGTGGAATGCCGTAAAATGTCTCGCCAACAAGTTAAAAAGCAGCAGTTTTATGACTCAAAATCAATGTTTAGGTTCTTTGAATGTTTTGAAAATTTCAAAAATTCAGTCAATGTTACTAATAGGCGTAAACATTACGGTTCATGAAATTTCTGCTGAAAATCCCTACGCCCCTATAAAGGAGCGAAAAACTCTTACATGAATTCCTGCGCATCAAAGGACCTCTGCTCCAAGTTTGGCAAAGAGCTGTCGTAAACCTTGGTTCTTCTATTAAATTTATTGGCTCAAAAGCCTTTTTAGGCAATATTGCGTCAAACAATTGTCGATAAATAGAAAAAGAAATGCTAAAAAAAGGGAAATTTCATTCAGAGTAATAGACACAGAACTTCTAAAACTTTGAAGAGTTTAGCCAAAATAAACACAAAAACGAAGTTTCAAATTTTGAATAACAAGCCAAAAGGGTAAATGGAAAAATAATTTTGAGCAACATTAAGACATTAATAAGAGGACAAAGAACAAACGGAAACAAGGACAAAAGAAGGAACTTATACAAATTAGTTGCCTATTATACAAATCGTAAACCATGGATTTGTATATGTAAAGTATGGAGGGGGAGGGGGCACACCCACAACACACACACCCACATGCAGCCATTTTTGTACATATCGATTTGTCTTACTATTGTTACATTTTTACAGTTTTACCAATAATATTGATGATAATGCTAATTCTAGTTTTTAACATGTTTTAGGAGAAATAAATACCAATTCAAACTGCATTCGTAACTATGTACAAAGTAAATTAGCTGAAAGAGATACATTTTCGAATGAGTTATCTCTTTCGGAACATAAACTTCGAATTAGGCTGTGGGTAGTCATCGACCCTTTCTCAAATAAAGACATTGTGTGTCTTACGGAATAAAAGCCCAATATAAATTGCAGTTGGAATTTCGTCTGGAAATACTAGGAAAGGAATAATTCTTCTGATTATCTTTTAGAATGTTAAATGTTGTATGAAATCATGAATGTTTTCATTATTGAGGGTTAGTAACCTTTCCTTTTCGTTTCGTTTGTTTTCTTTGGATACAAATTTGTTTAATTGATGACCTCGGTGAAAAGGCGAGACAGCTCCACATTTCAAAAACTTTTAGGACTATCAAAAAATAGTTTTGAAAACTCATTGTTAAATATTTTGCCTTTATATTTAACATTATGTTAAAATTTGCCTCTGCGAAACCAATGTATGTGATATTTTAATAAAATGAAACGTTACCTATGGGGCTATCCACAAATGTGGCAGGGAGAAGCAAAGGGATGTAAGTGGCAAAATTAAAAATTTGGAGATAACCAGTACACATGGTAGGTGAACTTCTCCTCTGTCTTGGGGCAAGAGATGGTACTAGTAGCCCTGGTTGTTGCTGCTGTACAGCATGATTTAGAAAAAAAATTCGATGAAAGCCTACCTAGGATGTTATTTTTAAACGCGTTTTGCTCAAAACTTGAAAATGTCCACTCACATCCCTTTGCTTCTCACTGTCTTAAATGATGTCCTGTTTCGAAGGGGGAGGGGTGGAGGTTGTAAAATTGTAACAGTTAATGACAAGAGGGAAGGAGGGGAGGGATGTAATATGAGAAGTGACATCATACATTTTTTTCTGTAACAATATGCTTATTAAAAACAGCATGACATGCGACAAAGGGGAGAGGGGATAGGTCGAATTGTGACAAGGAGGGAGTGGTGATGTTTTAATAAAATATTATGTTTCCTTTGGGACTGTCCACAAATGATCTCCTGTTTTAAGGGGAAGGGGGGTTGCAAAGTTGTGACAGTTTATTACAAGAAAGAGGAAGGATGTGACAAGAAGTGTAAAACCACACAGGTTTTGTAACAACATGCTTATGAAAAACAGCATGACACGTGGAAAGGGGGGGGGGTATATGGCAAAATATGACACAGGAGGGTGAGGTCGTCGGAGGAGGGGAAGGTGTCGCACTTTTCACATTTGTGAAAAGTGCGACATCGCTCTTAGACATTCTCTATGTGTAATTAATGGTTATGTGCTCTCTAGACCTGTCTCGTTCTTAATCAAAAACATTTAATATACTCCAAATGTATTTTGAATTTATAATAATAATTCAAACAATATTGTGTTCCAATAAGAAACTAATGCGAGTCTTCGGATTAGAGATGAATTGATTTTTAAAATAATAATTGAGTTATTGAGGAGTTTTACCGCTTCTCTCGTAAAATGTGAGCTTTTTCTGTTTTTTTTAGTTTTTTTTTTTTTTTAATAACTTATAGAATATTTGTTGGAGTACTTCTGTACTTGTGTGCAGAATTTAATTTTTCTTATTTTTTTTAGTCGCTTCAATACATAGAAATAAACTGGCAAAAATAGGAAAAATCTCTTTTTTGCATCTAGGTCTTTAATTACATGCGTTCGTGTTTTTTCATGCTTGGATTGTGTGCGTTGAAGTTAATTCTTAGAAAGATAAAAGCTGAAACGTAATACAAAATTATGAGAAAAATCAAACAATAAAACGTTGTTATTTTATCATTGTTCAATTTTATTCAAATAGTAATGCTGAGTAAAGATAGATAGCGTAGTAAATGTATCATAAAAAACTTATTTCTATGGTTTTAAACTTTAAGCTGAGTATACTACCAAAGTGATTGTTCGCTCTGAAAATTAAGTGGACAACCCACCGTTAGTGAAAGCTTCACATGTGGTTGAGATTAGATTTATGATTTTATCGATAAAACATATCACTGATTGAAAACAGATTTACGACCGTGTCAGTTAAAGTTGATCGATAATTGAGAGCAGACATTCGACTTTAGCGCTTAAATTTGCTTTAGCAATTCATACATTCTATAAGATTAAGAGTGCACTGGTGTTCCAGAGCAGATATTAGAATGTAACATGAAGAAAGTGTAGGCTTTCGGGGGATGCTATCTACGATTGCAACATCAAAAGTTGGGTGAAGACATCCGCGACAGTATAACCGCGATGTAACATCAAAAGTGTGTTAGTGATATTCGACCGTAGCATTAAAAGTGTATTTGTGATTGATAGCAGGTGTTTTATCGAAGCATTGAAAGCGTATCAATGATTGTGGGCAGGTATTCGACCGTAACTTTGAAAACATGTTGGTCATTGTTAATGGTTGTAGGCAGCAATAGTTTCGATTTATTGTTTTATTTGAGGTTTTCATTTTCCGCTTTGTCGCAACGGTTAAGAATTTTGGAAGTGTAATCGTAACGAAGAACCTGCCAAATTGGTCTAAAAAAATTCTATTGTTGAAATTCTTGTAGCCATTTTTGATTCACATGCTTTAATTTTGAGTTTTAGCAGAACATTTATTGTTTTTCAGTAAGTGGATATATTTATGAAGCAGATAATTTTACTTTTTAATTGCTTAATTTTTTTATTTAGGGTATATTTTTTTTAGTTAAATACAGGTTTTAGCCTTGTTTAGTGAGTAGTTTTGCTTAAAAATTAAAACTTGTTTTTGGCGCGAGGAGCACACCAACTTTACCAAACAATTCCATTGTTGAAATTCTAATTTGTTGAAATAATTTAGCTTCACATGATCGAATTTTGCGTTTTAATAGAACATTTATTGTTTTTCAATATGCTGACATGTTTATGTAGCAGATTATTTAAATTTTTAATGATTTTATTTATTTCTTTAAAGGATATTTTTATTAAATAAAATTTTTAATCTTGTTTAGTGAGTTGTTTTTCTTAAAAAATAAAACTTGTTTTTGGAAACGTTTGATAAGCAAATATGAGAGCCTTTTTTTTTTTAACTTGCCAAGTGTTCCTTGTTAAGATACGAGTAGTTCCACTAGCGTTGTTTTTTTTTATACATTTGCGGTAATTTTAATTTTAGTTCCAATAGTACCCGTATAAAACTCTTGTAATAGATACATTCAGTAAAAATTTAATTTTAAAAAATATCCTTCAACAGTGCACTTGAAGTAGAAGTGATTCTCCCGTGCTGCATTTTGGGTCCGTTCTACATCTCAGCAAGTATCTAAACGCCATGCCCCGTGTATTGCGACACACCTGGTGGTTTAAATCCTTACATTTACACTCCACTAAATAAGCATAAAAGACACATACTGCAAAATAAGAAAACTGGTTTTCAATATTTATCTTAAAACATGTCTGTAATATTTTTTTCAAATCTCCAACAATGTAGCATGAGGCATCATAGATACAGGCAGTTTTCTAAACGCATTTGAAACGAAAGCGTTGCTAAAAATAACTCAAAACACTATGATTACAAAATACAAAAGAGTAAATATTTAAATACAGAACCGTTCTTGAAGAGATATTGGTAGCAGCAGCATCTATGGGCACAGGTTTACAAGGAAAAGATTTTATTCTCTAGCATGAAGCGACATCGAAATAAATGGTTTTCTTATGCAAGTTAAGGCAGAGATAGACGAATATGGGGAAATATGTGCAGCATATTTTTCTAGATATTTTGATTTAATGGAAAATATATTTTGCATTTTTGGGAATGATAAACGATGATTTCAGTATTTCTGATAGGATACATAGATCAGGCTGTTTTAAAAAGTAACAATGTGGTTTGAACGGATTGCGTATTTTCATTGTTATTTCTAGTTTATTGGCAGGTTAGGAAACTATTTGATTTAAAGTTTTAAATATTTGATACATTGACTCTAATGAAATCATGTTCTGGAAGCACACATTTTGTTATGTGTTACACGAAGTCTCTCATCATTTTTGAAAAAAATCAACAGGAATAAATGAAACAAAAAAACTGTTTGAAAAAACTTGAAATGCCTTTCAGAGATTCATAGTATCTATAACGTTTTCTTTTAACGAGATAACTCTAAACAAATTAAATCATCAGGTCGTTCAAAAAAGCAAGGTCGGAATTGAACGCCGGAACGGAATTTTGTGGAAATTTTTCTAAAACTTTCTTTACTAAATTGTAACTACATGCGCTTAAAAAACTATCTCAGTTATGAATGTATATTTGTTCAATGAGACTTCGCTTGACATTTAAACACGCCGGCACTTACATTGATCTTATAAACAGGAATGGCGTTTTTGTTTTACAAGTTGTGTGTGTGTAAACTTAAATGATATATCTTGGAGAACGTCGGAGCTAGTGCTGTCGCATACATAACAATACAATTTTCATTTTATAAACACCAATGAATAAATTGCAAAATTTAAAATTTATAAAATGTATCTCGGTTTTGAAAGAGTGAACGGCTCATTCATTTATCGAGTTGCATCTTGTTCTATTTCGGTTTTTCTCGTAAAAAAAGTCAATCATTTTCTGGTTTGACTTCATATCACGTAAGAACTGCTAAATAAGCACTAGATTATGCAATTTGAAGACACACATTTTTAACGAATAACGTTCATATTCATTATGCGAGTAATCTTTCGTTCAATTTCGTTTTCTCATGTAAAAATGTGTAGACATTTTTAAAAAGTGAAAGCCATATTCGTTATGTGAGTATCTCACTCAATTTCGGTTTCTTTCGTAAAAAAAGTTTATACATTTATAAAAATTGAAAGCCTCAATTATTATGCAAGCATCTCGCTCAATTTTTGGTTCATTCGTAAAAGAAGGGGGGTAAATTGATTCGTTAATTATATATCCGTCTTCATATTACATAGCTACTGAACTACTAAAAAAGCATTTCTCTTTTGCATTTTCAAGTCTATTTTTATGCACACATTCTTATAGAATGAACGTCATATTCATTATGCGACTAATGTCTCAATAAGTCTGGTTTTCCCAAAAGAGTTAACCAATAATCTGATATTTATTCATATTGCATCGCTAATTAACTAAATGAAAAATACGCATATGCATTTTTCGTGCACACTCTCTGTAAAATTGAACGCCATTTTCATTGTGCGAGCGATATCACCTCAATTTAGGTTTTTCGCTTTAAAAAGAGTTAATTCTTTCTCTAATATGACTTCACATTACATAGTTACTTAACTGCTGAATAAACAATCTACTAACGAATTTTGAACTCTATTTTTATGCACACATTTTGATAAAGTGAATTCCACATTTGTTTTCCGAGTATATTAAGCACAAAGCCGTTTTTTCTTGTAATAACAATTAACCGATTTGATGAAAAGGATTAATCGTTTTTCTTATATAACTTTGGACGATGTCTCTAACTTAGCTTATTAACCCGCTCTGTTAATGCATCTAAAAGCACGATAAATGAAAACACTTGCACATCATTCGCTTGTATACTCTTTTCTAAAATCTGTCATTTTTCAAACTTCAGCCTCAGGCGACTGTTGTTTTCTCATTTTCAATATATTTTACTGCCCTGAAGACTATAAACGTCAGGTATCTGCCGCTAAAGGGTTTTTAATGACTCGCCTGCAGTGACGTTTTTTAGAATCGTTCTTCCCTGGTTTCGCTTTAGAAGGGACATAACTAAGAGCTAGTTTCAGTTGAAAGTTTTCAGAAAAGTGTGTTTAAAGTTTTCAAATGATTCCTGCTAATTACATTAAAAATTCAGTTTAAAGATTTGTGTTAACTATACCAAAAATATGCTGATGCTTGATATCAAATATTTCTCTTTGGATAATTATCGTATTTAAAAGCATAAATAATGTAAATGTATGCTGTTTTACATTTTTAAGTTTAGATAGACATATTCTAGGTTATTAAGATTTCAAGAAAGTTGAAAAAACCTTGGAAAAATTGAATTTATTTAAATTGAATTTAATAGTGTGTAATTTGGCTCTTATTTAGGGAGATATCTAACACGAAAAATTAGTAGTTTCTTAAGGTTGAATCCAAAAAAGGGGGGGGGGAGCAATAAATATCATGTTTAATATTTGACAACAGACGAAACTTTAGGAAATTGCTCAGCTTAGTTGAAACTGTTAAGTTGCTGAGACGAAATTGTGTGATGCTTTATGATTAAGTTTGAAATGCAGCTTAAACATATCATTTTATACTCTCAGAGAAATGATATTTAATGATTTTGCGATTATTAGAGCTTTGCTACTGTCTTTTGAAAGTCCAAAGTTCTATAGAGTAACATAAAATCGCGAACAATTCCTTAATAAGTAAATCAGAAAATAATATATTTTGAGAAAGAACATTAAAAGGTATTTAGATAGATATGTATAACTTTTTCAATTAAATTAATTAGGAAGATATCTGCACTTGCGCATTTGCTTTATTCAGCTAAGTATCTTTTCATTATGGTAAAAAAAAGAAAAAAAAACATTTTTAGTTTTAACCAGATAGTTTAATTTATTGAATACTATTAATAAAGGTTTAGAAAAATATAGATAGTTTATCTCCTGAAAAAGGAAAAGTTCTATCAGGGAAAGAAACAAGATTTCGAAACTTTGGCAGAAATGAACACAACAATTACTTGTATGAAAATGTTAATAATTCCTAAATAAATTTGTAACATTAGAGAGTAAAATGCGCGGAATTTAAAAGATTTTCTCGTTGAAATTTACTAAATACTTTTAAATTACTTTTAATGTTTTATTATTTTTTTCAAAATACTTATATGTTTGTAAATGTTTTAATTAAAAAAAAAGAACAAAAAATATTTTTGTGCCTGAGTCACTAGATACTCAGATTCTGCAATTTTTTTGCGCTATAATATCTTTTGTTTTTCAAACAAATAATCTAAATATTTTAAAACAATATTTCTCAGCCAAAACAGAGGCTCTTAATCACGTTGTAAATCTTATCTTTCAAAATACACATCCCATTCTAGACTGGTGTTAATTAAAAACTTTTACAATGCCTTATTACCGAACCAAATCGAAGCAAATGCTTCTATTGGTTCGTATGAGCGGGTGTCGATATCGTTCGGCTCGCTCTAATTGCTTACTTGAAGTAAAAGCCATAACCTGAAACTGCAGAAAATCTTCGGATTTTGTAATTCGGCTTTAATTGTGAAGTGTCTACGTCGACAGAGTTAATTGGAATGCCTTCGTTGAGTTGTGAAGGGTTGTTGAAGGAAAATAATTTCTATGCCATGATTTTCTCAATCATAAAACTTTGGAGTGTTTAGTGCGTAGGGGATTTGAATTAGGTGCTCTAATTGGGTTATCGAAGTAGCGGAGTTGCAGATGATGATAAATATAAATGGAAAATCATGCATGGGGTGCTATGAGATTTATCCTTCTTCAAGGTCTATAATTAATTTAAAACGTTATGTGTTCTCCTCTTCTAAACTATCTAAAACTTATTTGTACCTTTAAAATGTCCTGTAAATAATAAATGGTTTTAAGTAACCTAAATAAAATATTTAAATAAAAAACCTAACATTGATAAACATGTTATCAAACACCATGCAAAAAACAATAAATAAGTTAAATAAATGAGTAAATGCATTGATTCATTAATAAATCAAAAAAATAAATACATTTAAAGCAAAATATTTTGAAGTATTTGAGAAGAAATCAATCTCTACGATATTGGATACAAGTACTTCCTTGCACCTATATTGATCAAGTTGAACGAGAGGTTGTCATAAGTATAAAAAAAAAACAAGAAATATTTGAAAGTTAAAATATCTTTAAAAACATTTATTGAATGACTATAAGTAAAATTTAAAAAAATCAGTGCTTTGGTGCTTCAAAAAGAAATCGCGCTCTTCACTGAAGCTGTTGAAATTGTTCAACTAAATCGAAGTCTCATTCTGCATGTGTCTTACTGTCGTTTATATTTAAATAATTTAGTTAAAACAAATGGCAACGCATTTCCTGTTCTCGCACAGTGTCAATATTAAAGTCAAAAAAAAAAATTTCCCCGAGCGCACTTCCCATCCTAATGAGGTCGTTTCCAAAATTTTGAAGGTATTTTTTTCTGAAAGAGCATACTTAAAAACATAGAATCTGACATTTTTTAAATTAATATCTTTAAGTTTAATATTTTTAAAAAATTACTTAAATCGGTGCTCTTTTATCGTTTAATGCTTCTGTCGATGGCATCACAAATGATGAAATGCCATTCAGTGTTGCCATTCCCGGTCCAAGATATTTAATTCGCATCTTTACTCACGTGTATTGGCAATGATATGGTTGATAGCAAGCGTAGAGTGCAATATTTAATTCGCGTCTTGATTATCATAACGTGGAAATGCGGTACAAAGATGCGCCATAGTGCATCATTTGTGACGTCATCAAGACAACGCCTTGTTTGAAGAATCGGACATTTTAAAAAATTAATTAAAAAGTAACTGTTGGGAAAATGATAGTATTTTCTGATCCATGTTTTGTTTTGCTTATTCTATTAATTTCAATAAAAAAGTACTACTTTTGACTGAAAGAAAAAAAAACCCATTAGTATACCGTATTATGTGAGCGAAAGTCTTTTTTACGGGAATCACTTTAATTGTGCCTCCGATTTTTTATACTATATAAATAAGTAAAATAAAAAAAATTAGTACCTTGTGTTTTAACCCCCCCCCCCAAAAAAAAAGGTCATCGTTCTCTCCACTGAAATAGTTGAAAGCGTTCAACTATATAGAATTATCATTCTGCGTGTGTCTCACTGTCAATATTAAATACATAATTCAGTTAAAACAAATGGCAACGCATTTCATGTCCTCACAAGGTGTCAATATGAAAATCCTTTCAAAAAACTTTTCCCCCGGCGTAATTCCTATCCTAATTGCTCCGCCATATCATGTGAGCGAACGTCTTTATCACGGGAATCACTTTAATTGTACTCCCTAAATAAAACTCACAGGCCGGATAGAAAATGGGAAGTCATTGGATTTCAAATTCCGGTTCCAAGCGCCAATCGCTCGCTTCGGTTCTCGTTTTAATTAGAAGGTGTTCTTGGACTTGGATGGGCTGGTTTGGGTATGCGCGTGTTTCTTCATCTATTCCTAATCAAGGAGTTTTATGGAGTTTTATAGAAAGGGAAGTGTTGAATTGCGCATTTCAATTAGTTGATAAGGACGGTGAAATTATGTAAGTCAGTTCTTTTAAGACTATAGTTCTTATGAAAATCATATTTTTTAATCATTAAGAATCTATCGTCATTTTTTAGATGTATACAATTGAGCACGCTTTTAAGGAGCCTTAATTTAACAAAAACAAGGAACTAACGAGGAAATAAGAAATACTTGGTTAGTACGATGTTTAGTCTAGATGGGACCATAACTCTTGCTTTTGTCGGGCAAACCAGGCTATAGCGAGCAGTATTTTTGTGATTCAAAAAATGTGTATTAACTCCCACCTCTTTAACTGATCTAATATTTTCTGAGAAAAATGCCTTTAACATTCCAAAAATAGAAGCTAAAAAAAAGAAACAAATGTAACGATGAAATAAAGACCAATGTGGAACATTTCAAGCCGAACATATTAGATGACTTTTGAGCTGGAGCCCTGGGGTTTAAATGACGATGTTTTCCTAACCAGGATTTATCTCCGAAAGAAAACGGAGAGAATAAGACAGTTAAAAGCAAATGAATCATCTTCTTAGAATTTAAGTTAGGCTAAAAATCTAATTTTCTAAAAAAAAAAAGGTAATTTTGAGATTTTGAGAAATTTAGAGAGCCTTAGTGTTTTCCGCTATTGTTTTTTTTTTTTTTTAAATCGATGAACTATTGAGAAAACTAGAAGAAATTTACTTAACTCAAATGCACTGCTTATAACTGAAACTTACTTTTTATTTCTTGATTTTCTCATAACCACGTGTTTAAAGTTTTTATTAACGCCAACAACTCTATCGAAAACAGTTTTCGCTCTAAAGATTTGAAACTTTGAAAAAATAGTAATTGAACATATTACCGTGATATAAACCTTGAACAGTTAATGTACATGCAATATGAGGTTTTGAAATAATGATCAATTAAACTTAGGGGCGAAAAGCACGGTTTTAGGGGGATTTTTTCAAATATTTACCCATAAAATCTGTTTTTAGTTAATTATTTCAGAATTGGAGGGTCATACCACTCACTGGTATGTAACGAAAGAATAGACACAATTTTTTTTTTAAATTATGAAAAAGTGATTGTACTGGAAGTGTTAAGGAAATGGCAGATTTTTTGCTAAAACTAATTTAAAAAAAAAAAAAAAAGATTTTTTTTTCTTTTGCAAGTAAGTAGTCAAAATGTTTTTTATGTCATTTTTGGGCGCCTCAGTTGCCAACTCGATTAACTCCACTTTAAAAAAAAAAATCCTCATTTCTGATTTAATAGTGCTTAATCAATGCTTAGAATGTGAATTTATATCAAACTTTTGGTTCAGTATACATTTCTGATCCTGCGATGGCAGAAAATGTAACACGAGGGCCCATTCACTTCTGTGCAAAACGCTATGTTCTTCATCACTTTTCTCGACTTTTTGTTTTATGGAGTTAATCGATTTGGCAAGTGAAGCATCCATTTAATAATCGCCTTAAATTTAATAAAAGGGCAATGAATATTGAAGAAAAAAATGTTTAGGGTGTTCGTCTACCTTAAATAAAATTAAAAAATAAATAAATAAATACGAACAAGTTAGAATTCATCCAAAAACCTTTTTTTACGAACACTTGGTTATAACGAGCAAATATCGCTGTCCTTTCTCACTCGTTATATGCGTGTGAAACTGTATTGATCAATGTTTTCTACCGTCATTGGGTTTCTTTTTTTAAAAAAAACGTGTTTAAAGGTGGTTTTTGTGATAGAATGTCATGAAAAAGTTAATGATTAATATTGTATTTCACTAGCGCTGCTAGAATTTTCCCCTTGGGTGGGAAGGGGAGTATGTACACGTACGCCATACAATTCTCGTCTGAATATAAGGAGCCATACAAGAATTGGCAATATAGCTTCAAACCAAGGATTGTAGGGAAGTTGGACCCGAAACTGTCCTTTGCTGCACCCTCATTTTGTTCATTTGTTCAATTTGTTGCAGTTCAATGCAAACTAAATATTTTTTTTAACTCTGTGATGTCTAAACTATAATGTACTAGGTACTTTATTTAAAATTTCTTTTTTTTTTAAACTTTCTTACAATTAGTTCCTTTGTTTTAAAGTGGAAAAAAAAAAGGAAAAGCGTATAACGCATTATTAATGATAACTGTGCATATTAAAATGTTTGTGAGGTCTAACTAAGAACTTTGCTATTCTTATCTTTATTTTATTTATTTATTGTTCCATTTCTTCAAGTAAAAAAAGAAAAAATTATTTTTAACATTCGTTAAAAGAAGCTGAGGGGAAACCTTTGTTTAAGGGTTCTTCCTTCTCGCTTGGTGCCAAATATTGCCTGTAAAATATTGTGCATTATTTTTGGCTTACAGGAGTAGCCAATTCTATTATAAATAATTATTTCTTACATTTTATTTGTAAGTATTGTAATTAAAAACACAAATTACCTTCTGATGAAATAAAAAATAATTAAGTTGTTATTACATACAAGTATTTCTTTATATATGCTTTACATTTTTTTTTTTTTTTTGTACCGTGTGGATAAGAAATCATTATATTTTGTGTAGCAGTTGCACATATTGTATTTTTCGAAGAAAAACATAGATTTTAAAAGTAAAGAACGTATTTTATTTTACTCATAAAATAGGAAATCGTAGTACGAGTCCGTAACAAAATATAGTATTTTGCACTCAAAATGAAAATCGTGATAACAGTTATTTTGTAATACAATAGAGAATTTTGTACTGATAAGCAAAGTGTACAGAAGAGTTACTAGTATATATAAGAGTTACTTGTAAATCATTTTATTGTAAATTCGATTTCACTCAAAGTTTAATTTATTATATTCATAACAAAAGGCAGTTACGCAGAAAATTCTGTATCTAATCTTTATCCGCGTCCAGGTCAAGGTTTTGCAGTCTGTATTTTATGAATTCTCCTATAATTTTCCTTCTAAAGGTGCAACAATTTTTATTCATTCTTCCTCTTCAAACTCGATTCAAAGCTACTGCAAACAACGTTTTCCGGAAGCTTAGAAAAGGAAATATTTGCAATGCTTTCGAAGCGTGAACTTTTAGTTGTTACTTTTTGTGAAAATTTTTGTGACGTATGTTCCTTTCTCCTAACGTACGTCAGTTATGTAAGATTTTAATTTTCTCTAAAAAATAATAACTTGGTGCACATATATGTATGTACTGATATGATATATAATAATAATAATTATTATTATTATTAGAAAATCTTCCGTCAAGGTATGACGGGTGAAAATTGGTTCTACATTTGAACGAAGCAATTGCCTGTTTGATGGTATTTTGATAGTTGAAATTTTAGCCCTAACTCCAGTGAATGAACCCTAAACTCCAGCAGATAGCATTCATTGTTGACCACTTTTTTGTTTCTTCAGTCTCCAAAAATGACAACAAGTCCTTATAAGTCTTTCTTGTAAGGACTTGTTGTTGTCTTACAAGTAAAACAGTTAAGCTACCGGATCCAGTTCAGTCTCGTCAAAATAAAGCATTTCAAACATTCAAAATAAATCATGTCAAACATTACCAAAAAATATTATAAAATCATCATGCCGTGGAGCATGTTTATTGTTGATGACGTCAGGAGTGTTACTCGATTACTCGCTATTATATATATATATATATATATATATATATATATATATATATATATATATATATATATATATATATATATATATATATATATATATATATATATATATATATATCAGGATAGTAGAACGTTAAAATTCCGAACGAGTTGTAACCACAGGCTGTACGGATTTTTGAAAATAACCAAGAAAATACTGTTTAGGAAGATTTATTCAAATACAGGGGCTATATAGGTATGTACATCTCGTACAATATTGTACATAAGTCTTATAATATGTAATTAAATATTTTAACAAAGTTTAACAGAAACATCTTTTATTGTTTACGGATCATAAAAGATTTTTTTTTAAACTTAATGGGAAGGCGTTTCGATTTTAAAGGCTTCGGTTTTTTGTTTTACGTTTCGGCACTAATTGAGAAGAAACCGAAACTCTTTGATGATTGATTTGAAATCAAATAAAACCAAATGTTTTGTTTTTTTAATCTTGAGTTTCAAAATTTTGATGAAAGGTAAATCCTTAGTGTTGTGACGAAAAGAAACCAGGAGTCCAGAGTCCTTTGCATAACCGTTATGTCATACATAATAGATCACTTATCGAGAAATTTCGACGTCGAAACAATATAGATTTGTGTAGTATAGATATTGTATATATAGATTTGCGTGTACTACTTAATCTCGCATTCCTTGATGATTTAACTATACATTGACTACATTAACTAATCACTGACTGCATGGGTAGCGTTCACGCGCAAATACTCCGCATGGGTCAACTAGCAGCATATGATTAACCATATGTTGACGTTAAGAGTTTTCTGCTATAATTTATGCGCTATTTTTCGGTTACGAATGAAGTATTTCGCATAAAATCAACAGAAAAACAAGTATTATAAATGACATTATACAAATAAAACTAAAAACATTCAAGCCAGAATTGAGAAGAATTTATGATACTACCATCAAAATATTCTCGTCTCATTGAATCTTATCTCTCTTTAACAGCTTCATTGAGCAGAATTTTCAATGGGGAGAATTCCTCGGAATTCATCTTTTTGACATTTATCTATTATGTGATGTTTTATGCAATATATCCCATTTGAATAAAATATAGTTTGGTACTTTTATTGGAGAATAATTCAACGGAAAGCACCAAATGCTCAAATTTTGCTCCATTTTGTACAAAAGAATATGAATAGACTTAGCGTTTTAGCCGTTATGGTTTGCAACTCTAAAGTTCCAACAGTTTTTCTTCACTTCAATTTCTTATCTGCAAACGCATCAAATATTGTATTGTTTCTCGGAGAGCAATTCTCTTGAGTTAACATATGAACTTTAAGTAAACAACATTGGAATTACATTAAGAATAAAACTTACAGTTTCGAAAATATGTTTGTAATTTTATATAAATAATGTTTTCTGATAGCACACGCTATTTACTTTCTCCGAGTGCTGATATTTGTGAATGATTATTAAAAAATACAAAACTAAAAGAAAAGACCTCTTATGGTTTATACTATCTAAAATTTAAAATTCTATAGTATTTTCTACAATATGAATTAAATATTGACTGTTTAGATTTTCCTGATTCATTCACATGAATACTTCTAGCAGTTTGTAGCGGCATAAAGATTGCTTTTCGTTGAATTTAAAAATCATTTCTTCTTAAATTTTCAAACGAAATGTGTATGAATTTCTCAATTCCGTTTCCTGGTTTTCAAATCTTCTCTCCAAAGACAATATTTTATTTTCATAATGTAGTATTAAGATAATGTAAAATAATATTAAGAGATGGTCAAAACAAGTATACCAGACACATAGGTATAAAATAAGTACACGTACTCGTACTTATCTTTCGTCAATGGACGAATTAATAATTTCTTGAATTTTACATTTCGTAGTATGCAGTGAAATAATTTCATTTGGTTTACATTTCCATGTGTCTTAATTTTATAATATATTTTCAATCATAACTCTAAATCATTATGATACTAGTTTCAGTTAAAGGTTTTAAAGCGTCTTTTACTGCATTTTTATTTTAATGTTTTAAATTTGTTTATTTATTTTTTTTTAAGAAAATAGTGAAGGCGTATTTAAATAATGACTGTCTTTAGTCAGTGTCGTTAGCTCACATGACTGTTGTGTTCATTATTAGTGAAAACCTTTTTTGAGTCGTGTATAAAGTTATCTGAATATACTCGTAATTTATGTGATACAATCAGTTAACAAAATGTCAGGAATAATTTATGATAAATATTATCCTGAAATATACATATTTAGTTCATTTTTTACAAAGTATGCTTCGTCAATTTCCCCCAAGAAATTTAAATTTAGCTCAGAGGTAAACTAGTCTCGTACGAAAAATGATCACGCCAAGTCAACATCATTTCCACAAACTAATAAAAGAAAAAATTTTCATTTTTATCTAAGCGTTGCGATAATCCAAAAATAAATTCTCAACAATCATTTTTCTCCAAAGATATACGCTGCCATTTCCACTAATGCCTTGGCAACCGATGTGAAGTCCGAACCCTTGGCGAAAGTCGTATTTCAACCACCGATGTACTCCCAGATAACATCAGTGATTTATAGTGCCGCATATCTTCGGAACCTCCTTAGGTACGGGTCGAGAGGCAAATAGAACATGGAAGGAGTTGGCGATATTTTCTCATCATTCTCGCAGATTCGAGAACTTAGGTTTATAAGCAAATTTGCAACGTCCTATCCAGCATTTTGAATTATTAATAACCAAAATTATGTCTTGAATCTTCTGGCACATCTTCGTCGTGGATTTTTGGAATGTTCTTCAAGGTCTTGTGGGATAAAAAGAGAAAAAAAAAATACTCGTGCTTTGATTTGGCTTCGATAGATTCATATTTTCGCCAAACTGTGATGATAGGACTACTGATATTGTTTTGATATATACTGAGTGCTAACAAGCACGGAACTGCAGTCTTCTCCTGGAATAACTGAGCTGGCAGTGTATTTCATGTATTTTTGCCTTAGCCCTGGCTTAGGGCGGTAACTTACGGCAAATACTGATATTATTGTTAAGTACAGACGATGATTTGAGAACCATTATTCGCTCTTATATTGTTGTTAAATAATATAATTTCATACCGCTAACTGCTTGACGAAGGATTGACAGTTAAAACCTAAATCTAAAGTAGTGAGTGTTAATGGCTGGAGTGTAGCAAAATGCTGAGCATTTAGCAAAATGCTGATTATTATACATTCATTAGCAAATTCGTTCCTCTATCAAAATTATACGTTGTTAGGGATAGTTTTCACTTTTGTGAAGATAAAAACCAACTTATCGCTTTGTTTTATAAGCGTTACTTGTCTAACAGGGTTGATTTAACTATTGTTTTTTTTTTCTTAAATCTTCACTATGTATTTTATTTTAATTAAAAATAAGTTTTTATTTTTTGTAGGAATTATAAATATGTGTTAAAAACAAATATATCAAATAATGATTTTAAAAAAAAGTAACAATTACATCGTTTAAATAATTGCGGTTATGTAAAAGGTTAATATAACAAGATTTAATTCAAACTATGTGTTGAGATTGTTTTTATAGAATTAGTGCCTGAACGAATGAAAGAGATGTCCAATGATGTTTTTTAACGCCTCTCTAAGCTTATTCCATACATTAAAAAATCTAAAATACACTTCACAAATGTAGTTAAGCGTATTTTTATTATTTGTATTGTTCTGCATAAAAATTATAGCATTGTGAAAAAGAGGGGATTGTGGGGGGATTTTTTTTTTTTTTTTTTTTTAATATTGCACTTGAATGTTTGAATGATTACAAAATTTCAAGTATTCTAAATGACAAAACGTAAAATTGTACGCATCTTTTTTTTTTTTTGTTTTGTTTTCTTTTGTTGCCATATCCCATTTCATCCTTAGAATGGATCACCACTATAGTCACCGTTGTTTTTCTATATTTCAATCCTCTAAACACGGAGTGCTTTCACTCCTCGATAAATAAAATAATAAATGAAAAAAAACATATCTTTGTTTTTAACCTGTCTGCTATCTAATTATTAGATTATTTGTATACGTTTTCTGTGACAAGATATTCATGCCATCTAGAGATATAGCAAATAAGTTTCTCTTAAATTGAAAAAAGTTTCAATCAAAAAAATTTTGATTTAAACTTTTCTTATTATTATTTTTTTTTTAAAGTTTCCAAGGAAACTAAAAATAAAGAAAAAACTGAAATCTTAAAATTTTATTTTGTAGCATTATTTAATGAAGTAATAGTGGTTTTTCATTAAAGATTTTGAGTTGAAAATATTTTCATTTTTTTTAAGCAATAATTAATTATTTTAAAAATCATTTTATTTTGCATGTGATAGAGGTTTTTAAAAAAATTGCACAAACGAATAATTGATAGTTTACTTGCAAAATACCTAAAGTCAAAAAAAAAAAATCCAATGCTGCTATTTAATAATCAGATGATCTGTTTTGGTTTTAAAAATTGGTATTCTTTGTAAATGAATAAACTAAAGTGTTTCTAAATATAATTCATCAAAATCTCAGAAAGAAAAGCATTATTTAGCCTTTTATTAAGTAGTAGGCTAGTTTTTTTAAGCTTCTGTAAAATTTATTACGCATTCTCAAAAACTGCTGATTCGCTTCCGGTTACGTTTGTATATTTATGAAACATATGTAAAGTACCTTCTAATTTACCTCATATTTGCTTTAGTATGTCCCTCTAGTGAAAAATTTTGATTAAAAATTTCAAAAAAAGTTAGCATAACTAATTGAATGATAATTAATTGAAGATTAAGATCAAAGAAAAAATATCTCTTCTTTCTACTGACAAGAAATAAGGAAAGTGGATGAAAAACAGCGTACTCTACTTTTTTTTTTAAAGTCGTAAATTACTTTTCTTTGTTCGTTGAACATAAAGTAAGATGCATCAATTGTTTTACGTGGATACAAAATACTATTTTTAATGGATTTTTTTTTAACCTTTACTAATGAATAGTTGGCTATACATAGTAAAACCTAAAGTCCTAGATCGTAGCATAGGTAGCAACACGTCCGCCACCTTGAGAGTAAATGCCGCTTTCTGCCTATGTCTGCGATGAAATAGCGTGTTTATACCTTTACTAATGAATAGTTGACTATACATAGTAAAACCTAAAGTCCTAGATCGTAGCATAGGTAGCAACACGTCCGCCACCTTGAGAGTAAATGCCGCTTTCTGCCTATGTCTGCGATGAAATAGCGTGTTTATACCTTTACTAATGAATAGTTGACTATACATAGTAAAACCTAAAGTCCTAGATCGTAGCATAGGTAGCAACACGTCCGCCACCTTGAGAGTAAATGCCGCTTTCTACCTATGTCTGCGATGAAATAGCGTGTTTAGCGTGTTTATACCTTTACTAATGAATAGTTGGCTATACATAGTAAAACCTAAAGTCCTAGATCGTAGCATAGGTAGCAACACGTCCGCCACCTTGAGAGTAAATGCCGCTTTCTGCCTATGTCTGCGATGAAATAGCGTGTTTAGCGTGTTTATACCTTTACTAATGAATAGTTGACTATACATAGTAAAACCTAAAGTCCTAGATCGTAGCATAGGTAGCAACATGTCCGGCATCTTGAGGCTAAATGCCGCTTTCTTCCTATGTCTGCAATAAAGTAACGTGTTTTGCTTCTTGGTTGTAGATTAACAAGGAGTTAATAAGAAACCACAATCAAGACGCAAAACACGCTTCTTCACCATTGCAGACGTAGGAAGTAAGCGGCGTTTAGCCCAAAGATGGTGGACGTGTCGCTACTTTATTCTACAGTTCAGAGCTTTAGCAAAGCTTACACATCTATGACGTTTTAAAAGCTTAGAAAATTTTATTTGTAAGGAGGCTAAAGATAACTTAAACTCTCTAAACATTAACTAAGTACTTAATATTAATGACTTAAGTTTGAATTTTTTTTGTCAGACTAGGATTTTAAATATATCATTGCTATGATGATGAACTTACAGATGCTAAAATAAAAACTCTAAAAGCGGATCAAAAAATTAAGTAATTTCAATTTTGACTCAAAATTGAATGTACTAATTCTAAGTTCTTCGAATATAAAATACAATTCTTTTAAAATAATTGAAGTCTGATCAACTCTTGGGTAAAACTTTGATTGATGTTAGAGAGAGAATAAGAAGTAAGAATCATATCGGAATATAAGGTCGCAAACGCAGCGATACATGCACACAAAGCCAGAAACTGGTATATGCAAAACAAGACACACATTTATAAAACAAAAACCATTTTACACAACATTTTAGTTTTTAAGAAAGGTTTAAAGCGGTTGTGGAAATTTGCCGCGTGTAATACATGCGTAGCAAAGAAAAAGCACTTAGTGTTACAATAACGAGCCCTTTTCACAAACTTGCATCGATCTGTGCTTTTTTTGCTACACGTGTATTAGAGCTACTAAATACCGTAATTTTTCACAACTTCTCTAAACCCTTTATAAAAACTAAGATGTTGAGCAAAATGATTTTTGAATAAAATAAATTTGTGTCCTGTTTTGCATCCATCAGTTTCTGGCTTTGTGTGCATGTTGAGCGTCAGCATTGGTTTTGCGACCATATGTTCCAAAATGATTCTGGCTTCTTATCGTCCCCGCTAACACCCCTGAAAGTTTTGCCCAATAGTCTAGACTCACCCTGTATAGATATTTTATTGATTTAATAATAATAACAATAATAATAATTTATTATTACCAACGTTTCAAATGATATAAATAGGGATATCACAATAATAAATAAAAGCACACAAAATATTCGACGAAAAGAAATTTTATGTAACTAGGTACTAGAGTCGATTTAGTATCAGAAGCAATAAATAAAAACATCAGGCTGTATCAGTTAGAAGTCGCTTCTACAATGCCACTTCCTGAAGTAGATATCAAACATCACTAATGAAAGTTGACTACGCAATGTTCCCATCATTCTCCAGGTCAGGTAGAGATGATAAAGTAAATATAGCCGGACAATGTGTATGTGATTATTTATACTATCGCAGTAGTTTATCTCTTTAATGCACTGCTGACGTATGAAAATGTCACTTAGCGTTAATGAATGTTAGTGCAAATGGATGATATTTAACTTTGGAATGATAGTACGTGATGCCTTTCAGTAGTGGGTAGTGATGATTTCATTAGTTTGAGATTGTAACTGAAGTGAAATTTTACACATGAAATCCACCGAAAGTGATAAAAAAAAAGCTATTATATTAAAAAAAGCAATTTTGAAAGATGCACAATTTTCGTAGATACATAGCTTCTTTCATGAATGTTATTGCAAACGAATGAATGATGTTTACTACTTATTACTATTATTTAACGTTTTTTGACAGTTAATCAATGATAATTTCATAAGGCTTAATCTAGACTGAATATTAATTTTACACATGCTGCCACTGAAAAGGCAACTTTTTTTTCCTTTAAATGTTTAACTGCAATGTTTTTGTAGATTATATGCTGATCATCATGTCCGTATCAGCAGAGCATAAGCAGGCTCAGCTCCTGTGAGCTCCCATGATCCCCCCCCCCCCCTTCGTTTCAATTTTAAGTACATTTTAACATTTTAGAAAAAATTCAACCAATTTACTTGCAAAAATAAGATGTGGGGACTATAGGGTTTTTTACTGCTTTTTCTAGAGATTACGCTTTGTGTATCAGTCTTAAGTATTTTATCTCAATTTACAGAATGTTAAAAACATTAAGTATTAAAAGCATTTTTGCACATATATATATATATATATATATATATATATATATATATATATATATATATATATATATATATATATATATATATATATAAGATGAAGATGAACAAATAGTTCAACTAGAAACTCGAAATTGCCTAATATTAGTAAATATCAAAATATCGTTTAAAAATAATTATTTGCTAGAAGTATTAAAACAAATAAATAAATGTGTGAAAATAAATGATAGACAATAACTCTCTTAAATATTTGTAATATTTCCCGCAGATGTCTCTTAGAATGAAATGTCAAAATAATTTCAGAAATAATTAATGTTCCTATCTGCATCATCCCATAATCAACGTCTTAATATACTCCTGACTATTGGAACGCGTTGCTTAAAATTTATGACTAATTCATACTATCTTCCAGATTTCAAAGTATAAATACAAGTAAATTACTGCGCATGCCTGCGAAAGTCGCTTGGACAACGTCATTTGTAGCACCTTTAATTAAACTTAGTTCGAGGGCTAACATCATTCTGTATGCAGAAGGATGTAGAAGTTTCAGGAAATTACCAATTGTCTCCGAGATTTGTAAATATTTGTTGTCGAGTTTGCTAATTTATGCCGCTTCCGAAAGACGACTGGGAGCAGCATTAATGATACATGCTGTATTAGTTTCTAAATAAACTTATGCGAATCATTCTAAATGTATTGGATTCTTAGAAATGGAAATGGTTTCGAAACATATTGATGTATTTATGAATTTCAAGTTTTAAATTTAATTTGTATAAACATTGTTCTCTAAATATAAACATTAAAGGTTCCAATTTTTTTCACAGATACTTGCAACTAAAATTGCAGTTAGGTTAAAAAAAATCTCATGCCGTATCAGTTTGTAGATAAACTGAAACGAACTATTTTAATTGTATTGGATGTTTCAAAATGCAAATAAGTTTCGAAGAATATTAATATATTTATGAATTAAAAGTTTCAAGTTTAATTTGTACAGACATTGTTCTGGTTGTACACTTAAAAGGGTCCAGTGTTTTTTCATGAATGCTTGTACCTAAAATTGTAGACATATGTTATAGAATCAACAAGGAAGTGGAGTTTGGTTAAAAAAATATTTCATGCCGTATTTAAAATGTGTTGGTTTCTTAAAACTGTACAATTATCGTATTGGGAATGCTTACAACTGTTCCGATGGTACACGCAAGAAAGTTTAATGTCCTTTCTTAGGTACTAGCAACTAAAATTGGTTACTCATGTTTTAGAATTGACAACGGATGCTTTTTTTAGTACAAGGAAATGAAGTTACGTTCGAAAATTAGGAAATCCGATAAAAATAAATGCATTTTTTTTGACTTATAAGTAAAATCAATCGTAAAACTGGTATAAAGAAAGCATGGGAAATTCCAATGAACTTGCTATAAAACATGAATATTTATTTCGAAAAAGAAAACGTTAATGCAGGTATCGGCAATGAATTCAATAATTTTAAGTGTATTATTAAAAGCGAATGATAACATGAATGACTGATGAACACACAGTAAACAGAAAGGTGTGTTGTTTTTAAACTCAAAAAACTCATATATACCAAAAACAACGTCTATAAGATGCCCACTGAATCAACAAGTTCTCTACTAACCTAGTTTATTAATTGTTGTAGCATCTCTGGAGAAATTGAACTTCTTTCACCCAATCTAGGAGTTGAAATATTAAAGTATGCTTACTGTATAATTCCATGATAGAATTATGGAACTTTCTTTCTTCTAATCGGGCTGCTTTGGAAGCACCACCTTTTTCCAACCTAGTGCGATCCCGTTATGGTATTCTTTATTTTATGTGGCACCGCTATCATTAGATGTCGTTACTGCGAGAATTTTAACGACCAGTGTCCCCACCAGTTGGAGGCACCTGGGCTCTATTTGATCTGAAACTGCACTATAAATTTTAATTTTACCACAAGCACTACAAGCCAAATAAAACTCGAGGGATCTTTCGCATGCCGCATAACTATACGAGATAGACGCTGTCGTGCATCTTGAAAATCCATCCACTGGAGCCAGTTTCGAATCTGACCTGCGCTTTTGGGCCTAAGTCTAAGTGTCTAACCGCTACACCGCTCTGTCAGCAGAGTGAGCAAAAAAGGGCATTTTTCTTTTTAACAACACGAATATAAAACATTTTTTCAAGTTTTCATTAGTATTAAGAAACGCGTGACCTCTTTGTTTCTATTAATTTGAAGAAAAACCGACCTACTCTTGTTTATATTTACTAATCAGGTCGCTAGAAAATTAGAGCATAAGTGTCTACGAATCGAGAAAGAATAGTTTAAGACTATAAAACTAAATTTACTAAACATAACCAATGAACATACTATAGCTTACGCTACATTTTGTACAAGACATTTCTTTATCGTTAGTCTTGAGCACCATTTGCAAAGTTAGCCAATAAAAGCTTCGCTTTGTGAGGGAAATTAACATTATTTGCACAAAAGCACTTTCGTTTGTCAATGTACAAAGACACGTAAATCTTGTCCATTAACTTCAAAGTGCGCATAATCGCAAGAAGTCTACATTCTCCAAGATTCTCACCAGACACTAACAACTGGATCCTTGTGAGAATTTATACCTATTATCATATTAAAGCTTGTTTTATGGACCCTTGCAGACAACGTCTATGCACACAATTTAAGCCTGTTTGCATGAAGTGGTACTCTTGCAGATTAGATGCTTCAGGATTTTCTGCATCACCAGCTAGAGCTTACAGACTAGGTGCTTAATCCCCTCCTGCGCCATTAACCTCCAACGAAGGTAAGGCAATCTACTGAAGCCATTGTTTATTAAGACTTAAGAACTTTAGGCTTACTGCTGGTGATTAAGTGTTGTGATTTAAGAACCGTTTTCCGCACAGCATGACAACAGGTGCTTTAGAAGCTATAAAAGTTCCCTTATTCCTGGTTTATACTAGGTGAACGTTCTTGGGGAGTACTTGATGAATTATTTGCAGAAGATCTGCAAAGAATTGTGCAAAGATTCTGGAAAGTGTCTGGATTGTGTGAAAGACATTGGAAGATATTTTGGTGTGAAGTCGCTAATGACAATTACTGTCTTGAAGTATTTTGTAAACTTCGGGGTGTTAATGCCCTCATTTATTAAAAATAGCTTTGTAATAAGTCGGTTTGAAACATCTTGAAGCCGTTATAGTTAATTTTAAGTGGTAATCTGCGATATTAAGTTCTTCAGTAAAAAAATTCTTCATCGTATATTTTTTAAAGCGTAACCACCATGTCTTACAAAATTACAATAAATTAGTTCGTTTCGAAGAGCAACTTCCTTTCTGACATTGAAGATCATTCTTGTGTATGAAAAGTAACAAATTTATGAGAGCATGGAGTAGAATATTAGAAAGATTTTAAAATACAAATAAAACGTATCAGCGATAGGTAAAAAGTGACTGTGAATCCTAAAAATTGTTTTAAGACTTAAAGGAAAAAGTAACAAAAAATGCCGGAACGAAACATGAAACAGAACAATAAAAGACCATCAATTATTTTTCGAAGTTAAAAGTTTAATAAAAAGTTTAAAAAAAACAGTTGAAAGTAGTTAAACAGCTTGTTGAATCATTATATTGATATCGAAAGTCAACAAAGAGAGAGAGAGAGAGAGAAAAGAAAAAAGGAAAGAAAGAAAAAGTAAAGAAGAAAAATCGAGCAAATGAATCTAGATTACAAAGAAATAGTATGTAACATTTGTGGGAGATTTTATACTGTTTTTGATGTTTGATAAAAGATGTAGACTGAATTACAAAACAATAATGAAAGATGGTCTACTGATAGTGAAAGTTGTCAAAAAAAAGGCAGCTGAAACAGAAAAACTGATAGAAAAAAACTATAAAGAAAAGCCACGGAACAACAGAAATATTCTCTCTTATAACAAATCCAGTTCGTAGAAAGAAAGAAAAAGAAAGAAAAAAATAATGGGGATTATATTCCCAGAAATATTTTCCCTCACTTGGAGAATTCAGATATACATAATTGCTATACTGATTAAATATTGAATAATTTTGGGAATTATTCAATAATTAATTTAATATTGAATTATTTTTAAGATGCTTTTAGGATTTTTTTCCGCTTTTTTTAGGATAGAAGATGAGCATGTTAAACTTAGTAGACGGATTTTTACTGAAAGTTAAAGGCTGAATAAACCATTTAAAATGTAATATGTCAATAAAAAAACGTCTAATTTACTTTAATATAAAAAAATCCGAAAAAATACACTTCTCGTAAATTCTCAATAGCAGGCTTATGACTTTGGCTTTGGAGCGTTGCTGTATTGTTTCATATAATAGTTTAAAAAAACATTCCCTATGTATCAGGCCATTCACCAAGTAGATCATTTTAAAGATCTCAAAGATAAACATGATTAAAATCAAAGAGGTAAAAGCATGGACCGTAAAAACACTTTTAAAAACACATGAATAAAAATTGAAGGATAAGAATTTGGAAAAAGGAAATAAAAGTTAAAAAGCTACAAGCATATCATAAGTCTCCCACATGGTTAGAACGTGAAATCGTTGGCTCTCCTATGCAAAGTACAAAATTTACATGTTTCTTATGATTTTGACTCTAGTTCTTGTCAAAAAAAAAAAAAAAAGTGGGATTTATCATTTTTCTTTCTTTATAAAATAAAGCATTTACTATAGATTTATATTACATTTGCTACACTAAGGAACTCATTATAAGCAGATTCCTATGATAAGTTGTTAATAGAGATTTCTTTGCTTAAGGAAACAGGATAACAAATATTTTTACTTGCACTTAGTGCAAATTTAGTAGAGCGTTGAGTCGTGACTGGTCATCCAAAAGTAGCTAATTGGATAGCAACTATCCAATAGCATTGTTCTGTTTCAGCAGCGTACCTGCCTCTAATCCAATCACAACACACGTTTCTTGACTTCTCGATACTTTTGTTTCTCGTCGTCGTCTTTTCTTTAGCGTTCTTTATTTTAGATCGCCTGATTGTTGGCTGGTAAAAAAACAAGTCGCTTGTGTCCAAAGTCTTCAATTTCAGTTAATTACAATTTCCATCGCTAGAGGAAAGACTTTGGAAAATGGAGAAACGATCTAATTGTTTGGGTGGATGGTATGTTCACCGTTTATCCACGGGGACGAAGAAATTTCTTTGCTAGTTATATGTTTCTGCGACTGCGTTTAATTGACTAAACTCTGTTAGTTGAAGTCTTTAAGAAATCTAGTTAAAGGCACTTTGTTTCTGCTTTTAAAGCTCTATAGATAGAGTCCTGTTGTTCAATTATTAGAAATAATTGTAGGGAAAGATTATCCGGATGTATCTGGTCTAAATAATTTCTTTTGTAGAAATGATCTTCGAGAATAATATATATATATATATATATATATATATATATATATATATATATATATATATATATATATATATATATATATTTACAAGTAGTTATCAAAGTAATGGAAACACTCTGTGACAAGTGTGTTAGGAATCGCTATTCTGCCGCAAATGTTCTGTTAATAAAGGTGCCTTCTGACTGTAATCACTCACACCGGTGAATCCAGATGGTGAGTGAGTTCTGTGGTCACTTTCGCTGCTATTGTTCGATTTGTAGACATTACAATCCGCTTTAATACCCGTCGGTTTCTTTCACTAAGCTTCTCTTTCATTCCACTATTTTTGTTTTGACGAGCTTGTCTTACCGCGCTGTGTGTATGCTGTCATGACTTTAGATACTGTACCTTTAGAAACGCTAAAAAGTTGAGATGTTTCAGTTACACTTGCTCCAACTAGACCCGCTCCAACAATTTGGCCTCCTTTAAAATTTGAGAGGTTTTTATTTACGCGCTTGAAAAAACTCCAAGACTTTCCAGAACTTTAATTGAGCCACCATTTACTACCAGAATATGTACATTGCTATTTAGGAAAAAAATAGACAGCTGGTTTTATTCTTTACTAGCCGCCTGCGGCGACCAGCTGGTTCGCCTTCTTACGCCATTCACCTTTCTATGCAAGCAGCCTGCAACTACGGCGGCTGTTTCGCTAACTTGTCATTTACCATTTTAATTCAAGTTTGCAGCCTTTGGCGGCTGTTTAAATAAATTTGGCAGCAAGATTAATCAATCCATCTCTATCTTTTTTTGTACCATTCACATTTTTACGCCAAGATTAACACCTTCGGCGGCTATCTACCTTTACGATCTATTTCTAAGTTTTCTTATCCATCTCTATTTATTTTAGCTTCCCCGCTCATTTCCTAATAAAAACAAAGATCACTCAAAAAACCGTTTTTTTTTATTTAAGTAGAGCAAAAAAAAAAAAGTTATCTCCAAAACTCCCTATGGTGTGCAAAAAGTAACAAAGTAAAGTAAGCGACAAAGAAAAAAAATCTCGCTGTTTTTATTGAATTAAATGCGCACAACTATGAAATGTAACGTAATATAGATACAGCAAAACGTCCAGCTTGGGGGGGGGGGAGGGGGAGAGAGAAATAAATGCAATCTGTAAATTAAACAAAAAAAAAGGAAAGAAAAAAAAGCAAGCGCTGTCGGAAAAACACGTGGTCATCACGTGATAAAATTAGAAGTAAGCTATATAGTAAAAAGAAAAAAAAAGATTAACATTGTTTGCGATTAAGATTCCGTCGCAAATATCGAATCGAAATCCAAGTAGTGACGTCAGAGCCATAGAAGATTGAATAACGCTTTTTTCGACTGATGCGTTTAAAGACATGATGTGTTCAGCATTAAAAAAATTGTAAAAAAAAAAACAATTGCGTATTTTTAAGAACTTTTTTCTTTTGAAGAGGGCGAAATGTTTTTACTATTACCAACTTAAATTTTAGAATTGAGGCTTTGATACTTCTCGCAGGATGATATTAGAAAAATATAAAACCCAGAAAAAAATGTAAAATAAAGGTTTTTTCAAAAATTTATAAAAAATACAAAAATTGCTCTACTTTCAAAATTTTTTTGTTCATCATATTTAAAATTAAATTTCCGACCCTATAGTACAAAAAATATTTGTCTGGCGCGATTGGTTCGGAGTCTGTGAGGTTAAAAGTACTAAAAAGTGCTAAAAATCACATAAAACATTAAATATCTTTTTTTCTAATTAAAATATCAAAAATCGAAGCCCGAGGTGCACAACTTCAGCAAAACCTACACCTGTATACCAAATTTCATCTTTCTAGACCTTACCGTTTTCCCAGGATGCGCGCCACACACACACACACACAAACATCTTACTTTATTGTATGTATAGATAGATAACTTACGAAGTGCATTCAAAAATGTCACTTTTTTTCACAGGTGCTTCTATTATTTTGATAACTACCAGTATATATGTATGTATGTATGTATGTATGTATGTACAACTGTTTGGTAATTGAATCGACTTTATTTGGACTCACGTAGACCTTGTTCTAATAGACGTCGTTGGAAGTGATCACGGAAAAGAGAAATTTGAATAAAGAAACAGTAAGAAATGAATGAATACCTATGTGCTACAAAGTAAAAGTCTGAAAACAATACTATAAATTTAACAGATTTGCAACAAATAGCTTAATTTATTCGAAGCAAAAGACAAAATAAATTCAATTACTTCATTTAGAAAGCGATAGAATAAGACAGTTGGTTCACATAGGCTAACTAGGCACTGAATAAAAGCACTCTCAAATTTCACGGACAGTCCTCAAATTTTAACAATTGCAAAATTTGTTCCTAATTTTTAAAACAATGCAGCTGAATTTGCAGTTTAGGTAAGTTTATATTAAACTGATTTTCCTAGTTCTACTATTTGTGTCGTTAGTACAAAAGGGAAAATATTTGCCATCTGATTTTTTAAGCAATTGTTTTTATTTGATCGTTGAATGACGTTCGTGTCCTTCCGCGTCCTTTGATTTTTTTGACACTGGCTCCAACTTGACCTGCTTCTCCAGCGACCACCGTTCAAAACAGCCGTGAGGCCATGGGAATTAGGTTGGCGAAGTAAAAGAAACATTTCCAAAATTTGTCGATGGATGGTGTTTTTATGGAAATTTAAAGAAGAACGTCCATTTAAATGTATTCGTTAAACACGGACATACTGTTAATCGAAAAGAAACGAAAGATTTCAAGAATTTAAGAAAAATTCAAAATTTAATAGACAAAAATACGTGTTTCAGAAAAAAAAAAATGATTGTGGCAAGCGAAAAGAAGGAGCATGTGGAAACAAACAGATGTTTAATGCATAAGTTATTTGAAGAGAAAAAAAAAAGATATTTTGCGCTCTTTTTATTTTATCACAACTGTCTCCGCTGCGTATGGCGTATCTTAGTAATTAACATATCTCCGCAACAATGTGAACCCTGGTAGTGTCTTCCATTGAAAAAGTTTAGACCATTTACTTTCCTTCGCCGAGTAAAGTCCCCTCCCTGGTCTCAGGACTATTTTAGTGAAACATCAAGGCAGTTCGAGTGTTTTCAAATCATAAATTTAATTATAACCAATAGTACAAGAGATCTTAGAGCATGAAGTATAAAAAAACAATGGTATTAATAAAATGCTGGTTAAACAATCAGTTGCTATCCATGTTTTTACAAATCCTAGTTGTAGCGTAGTTTCAAACCTTCTTTCCGATGCCAGAGTTCTTATGTTTCTCTGCGCATGTTCCAGAAATTTTTTTCTTCGTCTTTTCCTGGCATTTGCTCGATTTCTAGCAATTTTATTCTTTTGCCGTCGAAGATTTTACTTCCTTTTATCAACTCTTTTCCAATGTCTTCTCTTACCTAGCGAAAGATATATATACATTTATATCCTTTTTTTTTTCATTTTTTTTTAGAGTATTAAGTTTTCCAAGGCAAAAAAACTTTTCCGGTTTGTCTTTCTATTTTTTTGTATTTTACTCAATCTTAAGCCATTTTCTTTCCAAAAGAAGAATTTTTGGAAGTTTTCCTAAAACAGAACACTAGTTGGAAGTATTGTTTAATTTTATACAAAACGAGAATTTATTTCAGATTGAATGTTTAATAGGTTGGGTCAATAAGCTGACTTTTTTTTACAAATGCTTAAGAGAGAACTTTTCCCTACAAGAATAACGTGTATTGAACAGATTGATTTGTGAAATTACGTGTTTTCAGCAAAAATTTATTTCATGTTGAATTATAAGAAATCCAAAAGATTTGTTCAAAAACAGATTAAATAGCCGAAGCTTTGAAAGTTTCTATGTTTTTTCAAATACTTTTAGTCGAGAAAGTTTGTTTTTACAACAACGCAAATTTACAAAAAAACGACCGATTTCTTTGAGTTTAATTTTAATTTACCTTTGTGAAAGCTACCGTGAAGAAGAATTAAACTCGAAATAAAAAAGTTTTTTTTTTTTTTTTTGAATGTGACGTGACTATTACAAAAAACACCATAAGCATTCGCGACAGTTACTTTCCAAAAGAGCTTTTTTCACACTAGGGTTACGGATTCAGAGAAAAGTGAATGACTCCGACTCCAGAAATTTTAAAGATTCCAACTTTGACTACTGACTCCATCTCTACGACTCCGATTTCTGTAATTTAAAGCCTCCGATTACGGCTATTTTAAATTTTAAATGCCACCGACAACGACTGTTTTTCCCCAAAGTCAATTCGGCTCCGACTCCTGTAATTTTTACACGAGCTTCCTTTACTCCAAAATCAATGCGGCTCCGACTCCTGTAATTTTTACCCCTCCGACTTTGACTCTTTTACTCCAAAAGCAGTTTGACTCTAACTCTACAGCTATGGTTACGATCCTCATCTTACAATAAAATGGTTGGTAGATTAAAAAAATATATTTAATGTTTATTCAATATATAAATAATTTCTTCAATATGTTTATTCAATTATTGTAAAGGACTAAATGAGAAAGCGTCGGGAATCTCCGACGCATATCAGCGCATACCAAATAAATCTTTAAACGAAGGAATATTTTTCTACATTCTTATACCTCCCACAATCCTGGTGTATGTCGACAAGCACAGATCAGCTCGAGTTTGATTAAATTTCGACATGTTCAGAGGCATCAGTATATGTTTCAGTAAATGTCACGTCAGGATCTTCCAATTTTGTATGTATAACATATTTTAATAACGAATTATTTTTTTAAAGTCGTTTTTTTTTTCCTTAACGTAGCAAAATGTCAATGAAAAGCAAAGTGTATGTCAGCTATTGTCCATATAAGTAAAAAATAATGGTGAATGTCGGAATTTACCAGCTATCAGTCTTTCTACTACTACCAACAATGTAAATTCTGACGTACACCGAAGAATAACGATAAATAACTAGTAGCTATAGGTCTTTCACCATAACACATGCATAAAAATATGTGTATTTACTAATAAGTACCATACTAAATATACACAAATACACTTGTAATAAACACAACAGAAATGCAGGGAAGAAATTGAAGTGTTAACAAAACACTTTCAAAATCTGATATAGCTATTTATAAAATTAGAACTACCATTAAAGTAAATATTAAAGTTAGAATGTATTTTTGCATGCTAGTTTTAATTTTTATAATGCTCTGTGTAGTTTTTTTTATGTCGGTTTTCTTTTCTGCCCAATTGCGTACAGTTGTATCTACGTTTTTCAGTGTGTTTGGTATTTCATTTTCCAAATTTATGTTTGTTTTCTGGGGTTTTTTTCTTCGTGTTGTCTAGTTTGTTTAACTTTTTTTGTCAATTTATTACATTATTTCTTTGTTGTTATATGTAATTTGCATTATATATTTCTTGTAAGTGTAGGGTGTTTTCTGTTCTATTCTCTAAATAGTTTTTAGAACCTATTAACTTTTAGCTCAATTGAACATTCGACAGAAACCACTTCACTGCACAACGGGTTGTACACGATATATATGCATATATTATGGATGTTTAAAAAGTACCCCCCCCCCCTCTTTTTTTGCATTAACAATTTTTTACTTTTTTTGGGCATTTCACTCTGAAATGGTTGCTATTTCATTCCTTCTTTACTTTTACAAAGAAAGCTTTCAAGAATTTCTGAACTTTGCATTTCTCCAAATGAAATTTATTTGACTTCCAGACGAATTTTTATTTCCTTTATAAAACGGCTACTGCCGTACAAAGTGTTTTTTTTTCGGAAGAATTTCAGCTTTCTACTGAAGAATGTCTATTCTAGGTTTTCTTTCTTTTTTTTTTTTTCTAGCAGTTACCTACCTTTTTCTTTTCCGTTATTTGCCTGACTTTTTTCGCAGCCGCATTTCCGGTGAAGGTCATGAGTTTTAGCAAACTTGGAATCAGAAAGCAGAGTGACTTCCGAATGAAATGGAACTTTCTGCTGAATTCTGTTCTGTTTTTTCTTTCCTTGTATTTCGATAAATCAGAATTTGGAAATGCATCCGAACTTTCACTCCAAGATACTTAGCACTAAAATTAACAAAGCTCTGTAAGTTCAAACCACTCTTTCATACCCTAATTATCTTCTTCTCTTTAATTATGTCTGTACTTTAGAGCTACAACAACTACTGCCAAAGTTCCGAAGAAAAAATAATTTAGAATAGATATCTGTCCTCGAAGCCGTGAACGTCCTGGTATTGAGTTTTAGGTATCGCATTTACCGTTTACCCCCAATATGTTCGTTAATGTATTAAAAATGTATGATTAAAACTGAAAATAGGGGAAAAGGAAATTTCGTGTTGGCGAAACGGGGGAGGGGAATGCACTTACCAATGTCCAAAAGTTCTGTTTTTGCAACAACACTTTTTTCATTTAGCAGAAGAACAATCAATGTCCCTTGTAATTCAAGAATAATTAAATGCAATTGAAAATGTTATGTACATTCCCAATGTAGCATGAGACAGTCTCTTGAAGTGCTTTAAATCTCGCAAGACTCTGAGGCAAAAGTTAGTTTAAAAATAATTTTAAAAAATGGCAACCACTTTTTGCAAAACTGACATTTTTTACAGTGGGTGCTGTTGTTCCAAAATACAAAGATGGCAAAAAGACTCAAGTTTTATTGAAAAAATATTTCTTTATATGGCGTTTTAACGCATGTTCAAATAGAGTTGAATTAGGCATACGTAAAATAATAGTGTGTTAAATTGATCAAGATCAAACACAGCCCAAAGTACAATTTAAACAAACATGCCGACCTCGATTTTTTTTTTTTTTTTTTTTTTTTTTTTTGAAGAAGTGTAACTCTAGAACTCGTGTACTCATTTTTGAATGATAATTTGTGCCGAAAAATAATGGTTTATGTGCAAACATTCTTTATTTCATTCTTCTGAAACAAAAACATAATACGCAATTCTATAAAATTTGTTATAAAAGTGGAACGTTTTAAAACTAGGTTCATTTATTTATTCAAAACCATAGTCTCGTCCCAATACTGCCGCTGATTCTCAGCCCAAGTTCTTCCAGAACATAATATTATCGTTACGATGACAACAAGTTGCGTGGAGGACAGATTCGAATCTTTAGGATGGGTCGTCTGCTGACACAATAGTCGGAAATGGAGGAAGCAAAAAAACTTAACGGCTGACAAGGAGGAAACAAAACAAAAAAGACTCACTACAGTTCGAGTGCAACGGGGTAAACGACTCACAATTTGTCCTGAAAGACCACGACCTTATTTTTTTCGGCTGTTAATCTGGAATGGATAGTAACAGACGAACATACACGCCCAAAACTATAGAGACAGTGGGCAAGTTGCCAGAGAAAGAGCTGGAGAGAACGATGCTTTGGACAGGTTCCATTCTTTTTTTCTTTTTGTTGGAAGTTTTTATAGCGGAAATCAAATGCCCTAAAACTGTGACAAGAGAAAATGTGCTTGGCGTCAATGGCGTATTTTAAGCCACTGGCGCAACAGGATGATTTCGCAATTTATTCCAGCATCAGGTGCAATTCGGGTGAAAACGATTGAAGATTCTGCTTTTAATGCTAACAGAACTCTTACAAAATGACGGAAAATAGCTAATCCCTGCTTTTAAAATCTTGAACATTCTTTGTTAAAATTTTTGAAACAGGAAAAATAAATTGAAGAAACAAATACAATGGAAAATCTTTTTTTCATTTGCACTGTTTTGTCATCTTTACATTATTAACAAAGATATGAAAATAGAAATGTTTTGATGAACACAGTTTCACTGTAACTGCAATCACTTTAATTTTCAGCCTTCTGCAAAATGTCATTTTGTTGCTCATAAAATTGCCCTACAAGGCTTGCCTACGAAAAATACATCAGACAGGGTGGAAATGCTTCCCATATGTTCGGCGTTTAAACATCCAAAAATTCTTTTAAACGAATCCCGGATCTTTAAAGGCTGAGACACTGTTAGATATGGTGCGGACTATATTTCAATTAATACAGGACGCTTTTCAATCCCTGGAATGCAAAGGTATTTTGCTTTTCTTCCTCAAGGCGCATAGCGTAGCTCTAATTAGTTGAACTATGACCTTGACAGTGTTTTCCTGTTCTGGGGGAAGTAAAAAGAAGCAGGCTATTGGCATAGACTTGAGTTGGAATATTTTTTTCAAAACTGCAAAAGTTACCCAGCTCAACTTAGCCCAAATATACCTTTCCTATTACCCAAGACAGAAGTGCACACTGACAAAGTTGGAACGCAACTTTTCATAGCTACACCCTACCATTTATTGCAAAAAAAAAAAACAGCTATTGATCTTTTTTTGTTCTTTCTTGCATAAGAAATAAAAATTACATGTAATTTAGCCTCAAGTGTTGAAGTGCTCTGAAAGCCTCTTATAACATCATGAAGTTGTATTAAGAACACTGGAAAGAGCTTGTTTTAATTACCGTTATGGTTTTCTAACATCAATCTTTTACGAGTGAAACTTTGCGCATTTGGCAATATAGTCACCGCCTCCTTTGTTTATCCATCAATCATTCTGCCTGGAATATATTATGATAATTAAAGAATATAATATGAAGATGTTGAATGCGGGGCGTCATCAGTTGCAGTAGGTAATCCAGCGGTTTTGTTGACACGTCAAGGAGTTAATCGATTTGTTGGCCGTGGGAGCGCTGCCCAGGGGCTCATTTGCATAAATCCATAAATGGGTTCGTTCAAGGCTTGCAACAGCATCTTTTCGGCAATATTTCGCTTATGAAAGGATAGTTTTGGGGATTTTAGAGTGGTGATATTACTTTCGATGTTAAAACTTGTGTTGTGACAAATTGTTAAAATCTTTGTGTTAGGTAGATCAAACAGTTGTCGTCATTTTATCTCCATTATAAATAGAATCTAATAAATAAAATGTATAAATTATTCTATTTTTAGCAATTCCTATTTTCTTTCTGCTTAACAATTACTTGTCAAAAAAGGGAAAAGATAATCATGAATCAATTAACCAATGCTTTGGTGCACAAAAACTGCAAATTGCTGCAGACGTTTCTTTCAGTGTTACAAGGAACACCTTTTTCAATGCAAAGAAGTGTGAATTTTTGGGCGAAAGGGGGTTATCCGAGGAAACATCATTGGTGAAAGCTTTCATCGAAAAGCTACGTTTGAGCTTTCATCTAAAAACTTCTTTGCATTGAAAAAGGTGTTCCTTGTAACACCAAAACAAGTGTCTGCAGCAATTTGCAATTTTTGTGCTCCAAAACGTTGGTTAATTGATTCATTTTATTTTCAAACATAAAGGTATTTATTTTTTTTTTTTTTTGAGATAATCATGGTTTTGACTGTAAAACAAGTGCGACCAAGAATTAATTATAAGTAAAAACACAAATACATATATTTCATACTACATACATATATTTCAAAATAAAGCGTTTTTTTTTATTTTAAATCTCAGTTCCTCATTTTCCCAAAGCTTTATCCTTGGAATGCGTACAAGCAATTTTCTTTTTGTAATTTGTTTTATTTTGGAAACGGTAGTTTGGAAGAAATATGACTAACTAGGCTTGCCGCTCTAAATTCCTTTGAATTGACTGAAAAAACACTGTATCCTAAAATCGTCTGCATGCTTTTTTTTTTCTCCCAAGTTCCAGGATGGCCGGAAGCTTTGCCTTGGTGGCTACATTTTTCGGAACAAGAAGCTATCAGAAGCTACGTTACAATAAGGTTTCCAATAAATTCTGAAAAATAATTTGTCTTGCACAATATTTTTTTCTTAAGATTTTTGAGTTTTCGTTCGCCCCCCCCCCCCCCCCCCGGATATACATATATGATTAATTCAGCATCCTTGAATTGAGTTAAAAGATTTCTTAATATTTTGAATACGTATAGTTTTTATTTCACAGTTTGTGTTATTTTAGGAAAAGTACATAGGAATAGACATATTGCAGCTTGAAAAGAATAGTGACACAACTCAAAAAAGCAACTTTTTCAGAAGACCATTTTTTAAATTATTACGATTTATAATTTAGTGTTGTTTCATTCGTAACAATTCCTAAGTATTGTAATGCCCCTAAAAAACTGTTAATACTATTTTTATTTTATTTTTTATTATTTTTTTTTTTGTTTTTGTTTATTTCAAGCATTTTCTGTGCTAGAATTTTAGGGTTCCTAGAAATGTTACTATTCACCGGCAGTGGCGTAGCTACGCTTTCTGCCGCCCGGAGCGGCAGAAAGCCCCCTTTTGATGGGAAATAGCCACTGGAAATAGCTAATACATTAAATAGTCGAAAATGTTTTAATAAGATTTTAATAAAGAAAAAATAAATTTTTTTCCTTCTTATTTTTTAAAGAAGAAAAAAAAGAAGGAACTGAGAGCTTGACCGAAAAATTCCAGAAGTTAAGTCAAAATTCGGAATTTTAAGTAATTTTTGCTAACGGTTTATGGAAAAGAGGCTTTGAGCTCCCTCCATATTTTTTTTTTTTTTTTTCAAAATTAAAATCAGTTTTATGTTTTCTTTGGTGACGTTAGGGGGATTGGGAGTTCGCAAGGAAATTTTCCGAAATTGAAGTCGTAAAAAAGCAATTTTAGGCTATCTTTGGATACGTGAAGACATTGGGGAAGGTTCAGCGGCGCTGTCCGGAAAGCTTTTCAACTATACTGAAAACACGTAAATGTAGGCTGTATCTAGTGGTGTAAGGGCCTCCCCTAACTCCAACAAAGACTGGATTTTCCTCCCGAAATATTTTCAAACTTGAAATAAATTTTTGTCTACCTTTAATAGAGAATAGGGAACGTACGCGAGCTCTCGAGAAATTTTCCGATGCTGAAGTTTCAAAAAGGGAATTATAGGCTAACTTTGACGGCATAAGTTCCCAACTATTTCCAAAAATGTTGGGAAGTCAGATGGTTTTCCCCTCTCCCTATGAAATGTTTTGAAAATGACGTCCTAAAAACGCGACTTTAGCCGTTGTTTGACGGACAACATCATGAGAGAGAATTCGGAGGGGGTTTCCCACTCGAAAACTTTTTCGAAACTGTTGCTCATTTTAAGCTCTTCATCACTTAGAAAAGAAGGCTTTGCGGTCTTCACTTAGAAATTTCTAAAAACGAAATTTCTAGTCAACTGTGATGACGTTACAACGTTACAGGAAGGGTTAGGGCTTGACCGCCCTCAGGAATTTGTAGGTATTGAAATTTTAAAAACCCAATATTAGGCTAAATGATGAAATGTAAAGGGATGGGGTAGGCGTTATCCTTTGGAAATGTTTTGAGAATCAAAGCCTACAACTGCACTTTTGGGCTGTTTGGTGACGTTAAGGGATAGGAAGACTCTTCCGGTTACACTTCCCGAAAAATGTGACACCGCGCTTAGTCTGTAGCTTCAGACGCAGGAAGAGAAAAAACAAACAATATAATGCTCAGATGCCCACAAGAACAACACATGTTTTGTATTTGAGTAATTTTATTATCATAGTTGCACCACAACCTTAGAATTAAAATACCTTTTTTTGACTCTAAAAAAAGATCAAAAGCATGATTTACTTATTGGGAAAAAGCGTTATTTTCATCAAAAGTGTGAAATTGCCGCCCCTCAAAAAGTGCCGCCCGGGACGGACCGCCCCCTCCGCCCCTCCCTAGCTACGCCATTGTTCACCGGCAACATTGCTATCTACAACTTGTGTCTTGATTACATATAAAAGATCTTTTTTTTAAGTGTTATCAATTAAAAATCTCATTTTTGGTATTTTTGGCGTTGTGTTACTATTATTTTCAAGCAACGATATACGGAGCGGTATCTTACTGCCTAATACCCAAGCTTTATATACAATTTAAGAGTTGAACAGATTCATAACTGATGAGATAAATCTACTTTATGTAATAGTTTGTCGGCTCATCTTCAACCAATTCAGTTATTCCCTTTTTCAGACTGATGAGTCCAAAATAGGAATGAAACTGCAGTCTCTGGCACTGATAACCGGGCTATCGATTTACTGCATATACGCATATATAGTTAACTTGGTAGGTAGTAAATCGTTGCTTTAGATTTATAGGTGAAACCCTTAATCAGTGGAAAGGGTGCATGCAGCTTATATTTTGCAATGGGGTCGTTTCCAAAATTTTAAAAGTGTTTTTTTTCTGAAAGAGCATACTTAAAAACATAGGATCTAACCATTTCTAAATAATTTGTTTAAGTTTATATTTTTAAAAAATTACTCAAATCGGTGCGCTTTCATTGTTTACGCTTCTACCGATGACATCACAAATGCTGAAATGCCATTCAATGTTGCCATTCACGAAGCAAAATATTTTATTCGCATCTTTACTCACGTGTATTGGCAACGATATGATTGATAGCAAGCGTAGAGCGCAATTTTAATTCACTTCTTGATTATCATAACGTGGAAACGCTGTAGAAAGATGCGCATCATTTGTGACTTCATCAAGACCACGCCTTGATTGAAAAATCGGGCATTTTTAAAAAATTAATTAAAAAATAACTGTTGGGAAAATAAAAGTATTTTCTGGGTCCATGTTTTTTTTTTTTTTCTTTTTGCTTATTCTATCAATTAAACACAAAAGTACTACTTTTGACTGAAGGAAACCCAATTGGTATTACTTTAAAAAGGGTGCAATGGGATAAACATACATGAATAATTTGTCTTGTTCTGGAGAAGTTCTTTAGAATGAAGCAACATTGTATTTTCATTTCCGAATTTGTGTTTTACTTCGATCAATAGTTTAGCTTAAAAAATGGAGGGAGAATACGAAATGCTCAAATTATTCTAGAGATATAATAAACCTTGTATCTCGTTCACCAACATTTAATTTTAGTAATTATGTATATTTTATTACTTTTCTGCACGTGACAAGTTTTGCCCAAGTATACTCTGATTGGCCAAGAATGTGATGCCACGTGCTTTTCATGTCCTTAAATGATCTTAGTTTATTTTAGAAAGCATTTTTGTCACGTTTTTCAAGGTCCTCGTAATCGCCTACGAGTTGAAAGGACATGTAAAAGCAGGTGAACAAATAAGCAGTTTAAGAAGAATTCTAATGTAGCCCAAAATGGATGAAGTAAGTAACCACCTTGTGACAGAATAAAGAAGAATTCTCATATTAATTTTTTCTTGAAAACGGATCGTCAAATTCCAGATCACGGTGAATAATGCTAATAAGAACGATAGTAGAGTTTTAATCTAAAAATCGTTGCTAAAATAATATGATTTTGAGGCATTTAGTAATGTCTTACTTTTATTTAGTAATGTGATGTTTAGTAGTGTCTTTCTTTAGTCTCTTTTAAATAAGATACATAGTTCTTTAAAAAAGAAAGCTCTCTGAACTAGAATTAAGTGATTAATTTTTAACGTTATTTATATAATCAATTTGTGTCTTCAAATTTAATTAGCAAAAAAAAATAGGGAAAAAAAATTTGGAAAAAAAGTTAAACTCTGGGATAAAATGCTGCAGCTTAACTAACAAAAAGATCATACATAAGTATATAAAAAAAAATAAAGTGAGAGTTTAGCAAGTATTCGAAAGCAGAAAATAAAGTAGAAAGTCTTCTAAAAAATTTAGAAAAATAACTGAATGAGTTGATTTGAGGATTAAGGCAGCAGGAAAAAGAAAAAAAAAAACGGCGTTTATTCAAAAAAAGAAAAAAAAAACAATGTGCTGATTAGAGGATGTTATCCGTGTTAAAATTAGAAGAAAAAAAAATATGATTACAGAGTTTTAGGCAACAGGAAACGAAATTATAGGTGTTATAAAATATCACAAAAAAAATAATGTTCTGATTTGAGTGTTCAAAGTGCCCTTAAGACTGTAGCAGGAAACAAAATTCAAAGGGTTTTCAAAGTTGGAGAAAAAAGAATGAACTGATTTGAAGATATTAGGCTAAAGCAAATAAAAGTTAAAGTGAATAAAAACATAGAAAAAAATTGATTTGAGGACAAGGATGTAAGGCAGCAAAAAACGAAATCCAGAGTGCTTTTTTAAAAAAATTAGAAAAAGATATGAATGTGCTGATTTGGAGTTGTAAGTCAACCCAACAAGAAAAAAAAATCTACAGCAATAGACATCAACTAGACGAAATTCTTCGACAAGAAAATACTACTCTTTCAGCAAGCGTATTATTTTAGGTTGTAATGAAGAAACAAAAATTTATCTTTACTATAAATTTAGAATGGGAAGCAAGAAGTCTCAACTTTCAAATATTTCTTCCATCGCATGCTTTCAAACTTTCCATTTCTTTTGGGAAGAAAGAATTTATGTGCGTAACTTTTCTTTACAAAGGTTCACATTTCAAAATGGAGGCCAATATACAATTTTGGTGACATCTTCTTCTAAAACTTACCATGGTGTTTGTTTCGTTTCTTTAGACATTTTGTTTTTCTTTATTAAAGAAGATTTTACAATTGCTACATTGAAGTATCTTTTTTTGAAATTTAATACGTGTTCTTGAATTGAATTTAGTGTGACATTTTAAAGGAATTATAATATTTATTAAATTAATAGCTTAAGAACATTGCTTAGTTTTCCATTTTTAAGGTAAATTATAGTTAATATTTCTAGTTTTTCCATAAGAGTTAGAAAACCGTAATTGTCATTTTTTTCTTTTTTTGAAATCTTAAATGTTAAAGATTGCATTGGATACATTAACTTTCAGTAAAAGTTGACGGTCACGTGTTTCGCGGCTAGTAAGAGATCTAAGTTAGTGAAAAAAAAATTCAGCAAGTTACGTACTCGGAATTTAATATCAAAACCACAAAAGAGTATTAGAATCCTAGGACTAATTTGAAATGTGAACCAAAACAGTTCAGTTCATAAAAAAGAGACTTATAAACCAATAAAACAAGTATTGCTGGTTAATCTTTTGGTGTCTGTATAACCTGTTGAACTGTCTGTCACGTTGTCTTTGCCGGGTACGTATCTATATTTATAAGACTACATTTATGCAGCGATTTAGATGTTTCTTGTAGCACCGATATGCATGTCGGTAATTTTTGGAAACATTTTTAATCTTCTATCATTGTTTTCGATCTTCAGTCAAAAAACATAATTTGAGTATTTAATTTGTAAGTGAACTGGGAATAAACAAGTTTAATACAAAACATTAATTAGCAAAGGAATCAAATACAGATTGCTTAAGCTCAGCAAAACTCAACCTACAGTAGTTTTCCAACATCTCGGTCAAAAAAAAAAAAATTTCTTTCATTATCAAACTGCGAGAATACTAAGTATTTATATTTTTGAAGTAGTGAGAAGCAAAGTGATCTAAGTACCAAAACTAAAAATTTCGGAATAACTTGTGCAAATCTTTAGAGAATATGTTTTCTGTTATGGAGCAAGAGATGGTAATAGTAGCTTTGGAATGTGCTGCTACACAGCAAGATTTAGAAGAAAAAAATTTAAATGAAAGCCTTCCTAGAATCTGAGCTTTTAATGCGTTTTATGCAAAACTTTGAAATGTCCACTTAACCCCTTTGCTTCTGACTGTCTCATTTGTAAAAAGTGTTTCTTGTAATACCGAAATATGTGTCTATTTCTTTAAAGTATTTTGTGCGTCTGGTGTTCATCATTTTGATGTTAATTTTCATAATTAATCATAATTTTAACACCTCGTTTAGCTACTTTATTAGCGTGGGAAGGCAAAGAAAAGTATCTTCATTTTTTTTTTAGATTTTTTTTTCATCAAATGTACTCTAGATTTATTGTACACTAGTGGTACTCGCACGGCTTTGCCCGTAATAGAAAAATTAAAAGGTTTTTTGGTTCGCCTGTTTATTTACACATAATGTATGGTGCATTTTCTCGCCAATTGGCTTGTACCCATGTTACGTTCCACGTTATGATAATTTCGTATCTCGCCAATTGGCTTGTGCCCATGTTACGGTTCCACGTTATGATAATTTCGTAATTTACTTGTCCATCTTATGATATTTTTGTTCTTAAAATTGGAATAGAAAAAGAACCAATTTGAATTTTCGAAAAATCGCTTCGAGGTGCACACCCCCATGCTACAAACTAACTTTGTGCCAAATTTCATGAAAATCGGCCGGACGGTCTAGGCGCTATGCGCGTCACAGAGATCCAGACATCCTCCGGACGGAGAGATTTTCTGCTTTATTATTAGTAAAGAAGACTTGCTCTTTTGTTTTCCATTAAAAAAAGCACGACAAAAAATCCATCAGAACTATTTTTTCCATATTGTTAGCGCGGAATCTAAAACACGTTTTTTCAACTAATTCAAAAATTCATATCTGCAAATTCTGCACTTTACCTTTCCACGACAGAGTAAGTATTTATTACTCAAGACACTAAGTAAATACAAAACAGTAAATAATACATCAAATGCAAGCTCAAGTTCAGCAAAGTTCAACCAGCTGATAGCTTTGTTGAATAAATATCTTCTTTGACGATTAAACCGTCATGAAAGAATAAATAAATATTTATAAAGTTAGCTTGTACCTGTCGGTCAGAAAGCTCAACGCTCCACAACAAAGCACGAGAATAAAAGTACGAGAGTAAATGTCTCTAAAAGTACACAACGTACAAATTGTCTCGATCTCAATCGTCGATCATTTACTAATTCGTTCGGCAAACAAACGCTTTCACACCATCGTTGATTCCATAACCGAGTTCTAAAAATAATTATTTACCCAAGTTTGACCTTCGTCATTTCAGAAATCAATTACTACCGAGTTCCCCAACAGCACATCCGCGCAGAGGATTTTTAAGCTTTTCAGCTAGCTTTTAGAATTTAATATGCAATGACAAATGGAGGTGCTTTTAGATAAGAAGTAAAGTTTGGGCGCCATTTCGCTGAATACAGGGTACTCCGCCGAACATATAAATAACAATTTTTGTGGTATTGACTTTTGGGACCTACACACACTCCTCACTAATTGATATGAACATACGTCTTTTGACATAAAAGAGGCATTTTGTTTGCAGAAAATAGGGTGTTTTTTTCAGTCAAAATTATTGCTTTTAGTCACTGAAAGTGATGGAATAAGCAAAAAATAACATGGAGCAAGAAAATTCTTTTATTTGCCTAACATTTCATTTTCCAACTAATTTTTTAAAAGGACAGATTTTTGAAACAAAATATTTCATCCTGTGACGTCACAAGTGAAGACAGCCATCTTGAATCGGTGTGCGTGAGTTTCTTTTCTGGCAAGATGTGTCCTTTTAGTAATTTTTTCACTACGAGCAATTAATAGCGGAACCATAATTGTTAGTTAAAAAAGTATATTCATTTTTTGGAGTTTGGCAATGTCCTTAAACATTTTTGATAACCTTAGTGACTTGTTCACTTGTGACGTCAGCAGAAAAATGAAAGCAGCGACTGAACGTCTTTTAAGATAATTTTTTTAAGGAAAAAAAATAATTCAAAAATGAACTCAACCCATGTTTCCGACTATGTTTTTCCAGAAAAAACTTTTTGAACAATGGATTGAAAAAATATGGTTGATTTAGAAAATTGCTTGAATATATATGACTGTAACTAGAATGAACAAATGAAATGAATTAATACTTTTGTGAAGCTGAGTAATAATAGTAAACAACGTATATATCAAATATTTACTAATTAATGACTTTACTAATAATAAATGAATCAACCGCTTTAGGATACCATAAGTACGTACCACACAGGAGGTTTTGCTACCATCTCGTTATTTAGAGTAACTAAGAGCCACGTTGGTTAATTTTGTGCCACTTCAACTTTTTTGTGTATTTGATTTTGAAGAAAAAACGAACCAAGAAGGTCCAGTGCTGCAACCTGGAAAGATTATGAAATAGGTTTTCTACTCTTTATTTTACGAAAAACAAAATTAGTTCACATTATTTTACGCATCTCAATGCATCATTCAATAATTCTGAAGGTACTGTTCGGAAGCTGTTTTGAAGTTGTTGAAATTGTAATGTTATAAGTGATCGGTATCTCACATGATGTTGCGAAGTACAAAGAATTAGTTTTTAAACACTTAAAAATTTCATTAAAATATCACACCTAACTGCGTTGTGTTTCTTTAAAATCACATAGCTGTCATAAATTTTAAGTTGAATGTAAAAATATAAAAAAATAGCTCAGTAGGAAAGTCTTGTTTACATCTTTCACGTTTTTCTTAGAAAAATGTCCATCTATTTTTTATGGAATTGATTTTTGCAATGGTCCTCACTGTTTTAGTGTTTTTCTTTTCGCATAAAATAATTTCACTCGTCTTAAAAAATGCTGATGAGCACTTTTACACAAAGAACACTACCCTTTTCCAACACTTGCATGAGGCAGCCTATGTACGTTTCAACCTCTGAATCAATCTTTTAGTGCATTTTTTTTTCCTCCAAAATGAATTATACTCCTTAGGAGGAGTATTTTCATGCCTTAAGAAAAACCCTGGCGTTTGCTAGAGAATGCCTGTGTAAGTCCAAATGGAGTAACTCCTAGTTATCATCACCGCATGCGTGTGCGCGTGCTAGTATATGCGTGTGTGTATGTTTAAGAGAGAGTGAGGGAGATTGAAAGAATAAGAGAGTGAGAGAGAGAGGGAGATACAGAGGAAGGGAGAAAGAACGAGGAGAGAGAAAGAGAGGGGGGGGGGAGAGAAAGCGAGCGGGAGGGAGAAAGAGAGAGGGAGAGAAAGAGAGAGAGAGAGAAAGGGAGAGAGAAAGAGAGAGGGAGAAAGAAAGAGAAAGGGAGAGAGAAAGAGAGAGGGAGAAAGAAAGAGAAAGGGAGAGAGAAAGAGAGAGGGAGAGAGAAAGAGAGAGGGAGAAAGAAAGAAAAAGAGAGGGAGAGAAAGAGAGAGGGAGGGAGAGGGAGAGAGGGAGGGAGGGAGGGAGAGAGGGAGGGAGAGAAAGAGAGAGGGAGGGAGAGTAAAAGAGAGGGACAGTAAAAGAGGGATCTAGAGAAAGGAAGAAAGGGAGAGGGATAAAGGAAGAGAGGAAGAGAGAAAAAGATGGAGCTAAAGAGTAGGAGAAAAAAAAAGAGGGAGCTAGAGAGAAGGAGAGAGAAATAGAAAAGAGAGAAAAGACAGGGAGAGAGAGAGAAATAAAAAAGAGATGGGGGAGAGAAATATCGAAGAGCTGCGTCTTCATTTGTAATTTATGCAATATGTCAACGATATAATTTATATAATGCGCATGTTTTGACTATGTTAATCTTAAGACAATTTGTCTTATTTGCAAGAACTGAGAGGAAGGTACAGCAGCTGCAGTTATTTGCCAAAATAATTGAAAAAATATTTGTAGCTTGTCTAGTAGATTTAGCAGCAAAATTCTAGCGGATTGTCTAGTAGATTTTCATCAACTGGGCAAGCTTGAAATGATTTTTTGCATTTTTATGTCGAGGTGCATGCAGCTGTCCCATTCTTCGCACTGATCCATTCCTCCTGATTCTCTCCAATTAAAGTAAAAGAAAAGACTGTACAATCATATTTTGTTAGATGTTATTGAACCTATTTAACAGTCGGATTCAGACAATCTTAGAACAACTGTTTCAACATTTCCCCCAAATCATAGTAGTAAAATGTCCAATCCACACTTGCATTTCTTCCAGTATCCACTGCTTGTTCAGTGTTCGGTCACGTCACAGAGAGAGTCCCTTCCAAATGACTTGCAGTTACTATGTTGATTCACTTGGACTGGTGCCAAAAGTGTTGAATGAATGGATGCGTGCCGGTGGTTGTCGCTTTGCATGAATGGATCGCTATCGTCTGCTAACAACGGCTGCCCGAAATTCACTTTTTGTTCTTAATTTTGGTTAATAGCCCAGAAAGAAGATTCCAAATGGATCCATAGTCAGGAGAGTGGGGTAATTAAACAAACGTTTTGTAATTATGGGGCTTTTGTTGTACTTCGATGATGAAATTTGGCGTTATTAGTTAAACTAAGTTTTGTATTCCAGTTTTTCATTTTGGGATGGAAAAATAAAATAACTTATCTATTCTAAAGCAGCAATGAGAAGAACTTGGAATATCAACATTTTATTCAACTAAAAAAATAACTTGCTTCTTGCAAAGAACAGAACAAAATGAACAGTAGTAAAAAAAATAACATGTGGCTGAAAATAAAAGTTGCAAGTGCAGTTTCGTGTACAGTCAACACCTGATTGGTCCATTGACATCGTATGCAAATTAGCTTCTTGCTCAAGACCAATCAGATACTTGCTCTAGTAAAGATACTGAATGTTAACCGTAATTTACAATCGAGAAATATTTATTTATTTATTTGTTTATTTATGTCTATATTTCCATTTAATATATAATTAAATATTTTATAATTATCATTATTATTTATTTACATGAAAGAATACTCTACATTTTCAAGGAAAATACTTTTCTGTTTTTAGAAAAAGGCATTCTTTTGAATTGTTCAATCAATGCTCTGAACGATGCATGCAACGAACTGCATGCGTCGAACTGCAACGAACTGCCTTTTTTTTTTTTTTTTGTCATACCGACGAATGCATGTAGTTCCATGTGCTATTCCATACATGCAATATTATTTTAACGTTTCCCAACTTAATCTCTCATTCAAGTACAACGTCTAAATCTGAGTTTCTACTTTATTGTTATTAAGACAATCTCGAGAACTAATAATTAACAGTTTTATGTTTTTAAAGGTAAAATATCATCGCCTCAGAGCAACACTAAGACATTTATTCCCAGGTAATACTAAGATATCCTACTGTTGCTCTGATGCGACGATATATCCATTGAAAGATGTTATTTGACTGTGAAATAATCCATGAAACAATAAGAATCGTACTCAAATGATAGACATTAAAAATTAATATATTTTTGAAAAGTTTGAAAGAGAGGAAAGCATCTACAATACCTAAACACGAGGACAAACTATTTTTCACACAAAAATAATAAGCAAGGCCAACCATAATCTCCAGTTAAAAAAACACCTCATTTCTATTAGTTATATTCAATGTACTTTTTCGTTAACTGTATTATTTGAAGTTGTGTGCTATTAATATTATTGAAACATAAAAGTAAAAATAAATAGAAACTTCAAAACGTTTGTTACTTTGCTAGTTTTTTAGTATCTTTTAAAGTGAAACATAAGTTGTAAAGAGTTTTTCTGTATTTTACAACAAAATATGACTAAATAACATACAATATCTTGTACATTTACGTTATAGTGACCTATCGTTATAGCGACCGATTTGGTTTGAACGATAAGAGTCGTTACAATGAAAGTTGAATATATTGTGCTTTTACAGGAACATATCCCCAGGCTAAATAAAAACGAACTCATAATTGAAGTTTTCAGAGGTAAACTGATTAAAGGCATTTGTATGTATTATTATTAATAATAGCGCTAATAATGGCAAATGAAATTTTATTGTGGTTCACACTTATTATTACATACAATTCTATATTGTTTCTTGATACTGCTAAGTGATTAAATTTATACACATGCCTTGGAGTTCCTCTTGTTAAGGATTTGATGTCTGGGTGTGGGAAAATCCTATAAATGAATGTAACTATATGAAAGTAAAAATACTTTAATTGATAGACGTAATTTTTTTTTACTGAGATTAAGGCTTTTAGTTCTGTGCATTAGGTTTTTTAGGGGGATTAAAATGAAAAAAAAATGTACCAACAAAATTACTAATGAACATACGAACACCCTCAACCAGTGGAAAAACTAGTAGCATCGCTACGAGGGATGGGGGGGGGGGGTGGCGATGAGTCTGTCCACTCCAGATTACATTCAAAATGTATTGAAGAGAGTTGATGGTTTTCCCCAATATAATTTAAATTACATAAAATACATTCCGATTTATACATGTCTTTTGATTTAACCTTCCGTTACACAACAAAAACAACTGAGTTATTTCTGAACCGTGCTAGGAACTCCTAGGGACAAACACAACATTCTTTAGTCGTTTTGTTTTGAAAATGACTACTTTTGAACCCTTGTTTAAAAAAAACTAATAGTTCATTATTTAATCAGTCTACCTTACATCTTTTTATTTTCAGACATTCCTTTTTATAGCTAGGTATTAACTATTTTGACACAATAATTATTTGATCCACTTATCTCAACAACAAACTTTCATTTCAATCTAGAATATTTCTCCAAAGAATTCCGAAGTACAGCGAAGTTTCCCGATCGGAACTAGGTCGTTACATTTTTAGCGCTCAAAAACTCTTCTCGATACATGATTCCTCAATTTTGGGGAGGTGCTCTCCGGGCGAATGAGAAAGCAGCGGAAAATCGATACAGACCAGCTATACATCAGATATCGATTCCGGAGCATTACCTCCCTTGTATCGCAATCGTCTTCCACAAACTCACTTCGGAGTTTTTCATTCGTCTTGCCCTGCGAGGGAAAGAAATGTAAGTTTGAGTTGTTTGTCAGCTTCTGGGGCAGCCCTAAAAATGAAAGCCTCTGATAACAGTCTGAGTTTGGTTGGCTAGTCCATATTTATTAAACTCATTCAATTGAGAAAGTGTTTTGAGTCATCGTTTGCTTCACAAAATCTAGTTTTTATTTCTTGCCAACCTTGCAAAATACGTTATGAAGCTACTCGTCGTTGCCAAAACTGCGTAGCAATTAGTTACATTTACTAAAATATTTCTTGTCTGAAATTGGATTTAGTTTTTGCAATATAAAGACCTTTTATAAAGAAAAATAATAACTATAAGCGGAATTTAAAAAAAAAAGGAAAAACATAGAAGGGTGCTATAAGAAACAACATTGTGTGTTGTTTGTTATAGCACTTTTCTATTTTTTGTGTTGTATCTTACAGCAGTTTGTTTCTAAAAGCACTTGTAATAATTCTCTCATAAAAATTGACCTAGTTAGTGTTAGTAGAACTCATATAAAAATTGAACTAGTATAGACTGAATTAAACGCGCAGCATGTTTTTGTGTCTTTTAATTCGTTGGATGGTTTTCTGATTTTTTGTTCTTGCGTTACACCTTTATGTGATACTAACTAAATAGAAGTTCGTTGCTGTTAATAAAGCTCTCTTTTCGCGTAGAATACAACTTTTCCAGTTCGAAAAACATGAAACATTGTCTAAATTATTTTTGTAACGCGTACAAACTTAAATCGAAATATTTTATTGAATTGAAAAGTGCAAAACTTAACAGTAAAGTAAAAAAAGTTTACGAACATAACACGTTTAAAAAAAATGCACTAAACAGCAAAAAAAAAAAAAAAAACACTAATTTGAATTTTGACATCTGGAATTCAAATTATGTTTTTCGCAATCACGAGTGTGTGTGTGTATGTAGGCCTGTGTGTTTGTGTATGTGTGCAGGTACGAGTGTGTGGGTGTATGTGTATATGTGTGTGTGTATGTATAGGTGTGTGTGTAGTTCTGTGAGTATGTATAGGTGTGTGTGTAGTTCTGTGTGTATGTATGCGCGTGTGTGTAGGACATGGGCGCAACCTGAAGATGGTTTTCGCTAGAGGAGCAGCATCGGGAGGGTCCGGTCGACGCGATGGAGGTGTTGCAGAGGGTGACGGGGTGAAAATAAAATCATAGGAATTCAAAACAGTCAAGAGAGAACAATAAGCAATGTGATTGCTCACAAAACAAAAAACAAAACAAAAAAAAAACACCATTTTACTACAAATTTTGTAATAAATTAAGGTAAAATTCTTACTTTCAGAAAAGTTGTAGATTAATGGTGTTAGTTGAAGATGAGATGATGTAATGACAAGATCAAACAACATTCCAAGCAAATTTTTGAATCAATGAAACACGTGTGCGAACATTTTTGAAAATTTTCTTTTAATGTTGTTTTGTTTACTGTTCAATCGTCGTTAAGTTGTTGTATGTATCTTCATAGCGAGAAATAAGTGTAGTTCCCTTTATACTAATTATATTTTCATTTTAAATAACCATTACCGTAGACAGTTTAATCTATATTATCTCTGAAATCATTTAAATTTTCTTTCAAAAATTTTCTGCCAAAATATAGTGCACTTATAATACATTTTAGAAAGTAATGATTAAAGATTTCGAATCAGTATTTTTATGGAACAAAAAAAAAAAAACTGCACAGATGTATTTTTACGGATAACTATAAAAAGTTAAATTCTTATGTAAGAAATTACAGAGTGTTTCTAAAGTCTTGAACTGTTGAAGAAAATTTAGTAAAAAAAATACTTTTGATACAAATGTAACATTTTTTTATTATTTTATCTTGGTGAATAGTATGTTAATGACTTTTTTTTAAAAATAAAAAGAACATAGATTATATTTTAAAACGCACATGTACTTTTTCAAGCGAAGAATATCTTTCAAAGTTAGAACTTACAAAATATTTGTGTATAAAATTTTTCCTTTTAGCTTCGGCATTTTTTAAAAGGTGGATACGACTCTTAAGTGTTATGTAAAAATGGTTTCTACTTGATTAAATTTTGTTATATTTGTGTTAAAAATCACAACTTGCTCAGCTAAAAATAAACCAAACATAATGAGCAATTTGGGTAAGTGTGGATGTAGGCAGAAAAGTAGTTTGTTAATTATCTAAAGTTTTATGTTTTGAAACCAAGAATGACTTTGAAAAGTCTATTGAAAATCCCAGAAACTAATCCCAGTTTGTTGACAATTAACTGTAACCGAAAAGCAGCACATATCGTTTGAAAATACGTAAGCGAAAATTACATCCATAAATTTAAATTCAACAAGCTAGATATGTGATTCCCAAACTGTATGCCAACCCCCACCCCCCTCTCCCCTGTGGAATCGGTAGGTCTTCAAGAGGGCGCAGCGAAATTTTGCAACAACATCACAAATAATTAGAGACTAATGATTAATGAAAATTATGCAATATTTCATGGCAAGATATGTACAGTGCAGGAATACAGGGTTAATTAAATTCGTTTGTTCATTGTGATTATTAATACAGCTAACTGTGATTAGTAATAATAAAAGTAATATTAGTTAGATACGGGAGTCGTTGAAAAATCTTAATTCCAAATAGATCGCCTTAACTCAAAAAAGGTTGGGAACCACTGCATTAGATTGGATAATTTTATCTGTAAATGTGGCTTTTTAGCAAAGAGACTATACTGTCGGTAAAGCAAATTCAAAGGGACTTTTTGCAGAGGAGAAAAAAAAAAAGGCATCTACTTCAGTTTTCGCTTTTAAAACTTAAATACCGACTCAATTTCAACATAACATTTACTTTTAACTCTTTTATCAAAAATAATTATTTTTGCGATGATAATAAGATATCTGAAACGCTAGCAGTGATTAGAATAGGTTTTAGCGTTTTTTGGACCTTTACTTTTGTCTTTCTATCATGATTTGTTTATATGCTTTGTTTTTGCCACTTCACTTTTTTGAGACATTGAATTAATAACACACCAAACAAAGGATCTGATTGCAATGTATAAGATATTTTCGCTGAGTTAACTTTGAAAATTACTTCACATACAAAAACCTCACTATCCACTTTCCGGTGTATTTCTGTACAGTTGTCTACAGTATAAATACAAAGCTTTCTACGGGTTAGAAAATTTGAAATATTTATCTTAGACAACATTTGTAATTGGTTTATTTATTGTTGTCTCTTAACTTTTCTAAATTTATTATTCTTCTTTTTTCCCATTCTTGTATCCTATTATTTTGCTTTTATACTTGTTTCTTTTTTTTGAATTTCTTGTTCCATTTTTTACTTTTTATTACTTTGAAAAAAAATTCTAATGTATTCCTTTTTTATTTTCCTCTTTTAATTCTCATCTCTCTTTTTTCATGTGTTCTTTACTTGCTTCTCATTTTCTTTCGTTCTTTTTCATTTTTTACTTTCACTATTTTCCACTTCTTTTTAATTTATCCTCAGCTTTTTTTTCATCCTTTACTCTGCCTTTTCTTGCACCGACTTTTATATTTTTTTTAACTTGTTATAGTTTGCAAATTAAGACTTTTAATCAAAATATTCGATTCAAACCTTCAAGAAACATTCATTTTAATTATACTAAATATTTTTCACCGTCCAGATTTATTGATCCCTGATGGCCTATTGCAGTCTTTGGACGCTGTTGTTTTTCAAGAATTGCAGACCAATAAGATGCTAGTGATTTTCTCACAATTTTACGTTAGCTTTCACTTTTTTTACTAAAATACTTTGAGATCATTCTTGGTAGATCAGGGCGGTGCCCTGTCACTACTACAGATATACTATGTAAGTTTTTTCGGAGCATTCGCGATTTATTTCAAAAATACGACTGTCTTTCTATTGGTGAAGATTTCTGAATTCTTCAGAAGGATTTCACGATAACAGCAGCAGAGTTACTGAAGTTTTGCTTTTAACTTTCCTATTTCTTCCCGAAATGTTACTGGCAGAATTTAGGCACATTAGCTGCCCATTATTTTTACGAACGTTCTTCAATTTTTTAGTGTATTATTAATATTTTGTAGTTTTTGATACTTTACTAAAACAAGTAAGCTAACAAAGTATACTAAAAATATGCAAAACATTATGAATTTGTTGAAGTTTATTATATGATCTCCATAAAGCTCAATGGCCATCCTCCGCACCACTGTTCCCCTAAAGGCAAGAGAAATCAAGAGAATAAAAACGGAAGAAGTAAAAGTTCTTTTCCGCCTAGCAGGAAGCTAGTATTGATCTTTATTTCGTTCGTTGTACGACTGCTGTTTGCTATCAGCAGAGCCTCACCTACACTAAAGCTTTACTCTGAAGGGGTTTATGACTGGAATTGCACACGCAGTGGAACGTTTTTTAAAAATCTTTTTTTTATTGATTTTAGTTTGAAACTAGTGTTTCGATAAAAAAGATGTTTCTGAATTTTTTGTGCCGCTTTGTTTAACTATTTTGTATCAGTTGAATACCTAATGAGAAAATATTTTCGATGCGTGGTTTTGCGACGATAAAAAAAAATGCAGGCGTACTTGGTAGTTTTTCGCAAATAATATTTTTTTGAGTTTAAGTATACGTCGTTGTAACTGTTGAATTGATGAGTTTCTCAACATGTAGGAATAATTTTTACACTTCTCAAAAAATATTTCACGCTTTGAAAATTAGAAATGTGTCTAAATAATTTAACCCAGCGCTCTTTCAAGCTCTGTAAAGTGTTTTTTAGAGGTATAGAACTTTAAGTCGGTAACACTGTTTGATCTGTGGGCCATTTTGATAGTTGTGACTTGTTTTGTGTTTAGTTTGGTTTGCCATTTCATCATGAATAGACAACAGGACGGTGCAACATGCCACACAGCGGCATGTCACAATTGATTTATTGAAAGAAACTTTCGGTAAACGAATAACTTCGCTTAATGGACCCATAAATTGGCCTGCAAGATCATGCGATTTAACTACACTGGACTATTTTTTGTCTGGCTGTGGGAAGTTTCATGTCTACACCGATAAGCGCTGACGATTGACGCCTTGGACGAGAACATTCGCCACATATCACTCACATATGGCCCCATTGCTGTAAAAAGTGATAGAAAATTGGACTTCCCGTTTAGACTTTCTCCAAGTCAGCCGAAGTGTCCATATACCAGAAATCACATTTAAATAAAATGGCAAAGAATCATCTTTCGAAAAAAGCCAAACTCAAGGCAATTTACATCATTTAACGGTGTTTTATTTGAACCTAAAGTTCTATACCTTTAAAAAAAACACCCTTTATTTTGCATTAAAAAATAGCACCGTGAAAAATCAAGAAGGGGGGATAGCATTTCCAATTTTAATAAACATTACCCTTCTGTCTTTTACCACCATATTCGCAGTTCTAGAGCTTGAATACACCACCATACGGTGACTTAATGAATTAGCTAAAGGGGTAAAACATTTCATTTTTGCAAAGACAAAGCATGTGTCTGGAAAGGTAATGTCCAAGGTCTCTAGCAGGTCGGTCGATCTTAGTTTTATCTCTTTTATTCGCCATTAGCCTTAAACTGAAGCGCCTCCTACTGTTTATTTGAATCACAAATGCCTTCCTTAGATACTTAGATTTAATTGAAATTGTTCACTATTTTTGTATATTTTACTCCTTCACAACGAAGTTCACTCGTATATAGGGCTTCTTGAAGTATTTTTACGCCTTAATAGTACCCTAAGCAATATCTCTGTTACCATATGTTACCTTTTTTTAAATTGATACTTAAAAATATTAATACTTGTATTAAAATGAAACACATGTCATACTTTGGTAAAAATAGCTGCTGCGTTGTTTTCTAAAAACATATGTAAAAATGAAAAGGAAAATTATAACATGGAAAATAATAAAAATGCAATATGAAAAATTGTGGCAAACAAGTTTTAAATACCTTACCGAACTTTACCAAAATATTATAAAGCTAAATTTCGGAAAGTTGAGGTCATCTTCTCAAAACGCATTGCCCTAAACAGTAAGTCACCAAATATAAAAATAATATAAAACTCATCCAGAACTAAACGATCCTACTTTCCCGAATATCAACATCGATTATCTAATAACAGCTAAATGTCTTCCTCGGCTGACAAAGACTGTAAATTATTTTAACCATACATTTTTTCTTATAAGGGCAAATTTCTGAAAACAAAATATAGCTTTAATGTGTAAAATGTAACATGCAAGAGTCATTCGCATGAAATTTGTTCAAATAAAATACATATTTTAATTTAAGATTTAGATATTATTCCAATTTTAGCATACGCGCTAATTCTACGTTTTTTAAACTACTCAAAAACACCCTGAAAATAATTGAAAAAAGTACTTTATAGTAACTTTTTAACAAGGAAAACCCGTCTTTTAGAGACTGTATGTAGTTTCACTTGCCGATATTTCTTTATTTTTTTTGAACTAGTCATAAACATAACCGTTAAAAAAATTTAAATCATATTTTTTTTTGTAAATGTTTTACTTGCCCGTAAGCACTAATGTTGCTTTTTTTTGAATTAGTCAGAAACGTAACCATTGGAAAAAATTGAATCAAAAATATTGTTGTAAATTTTTTACGTCAAAAGTTTTTTCCAATAATATTTTCTCTAAGTGAAGGCTCTGCTTCTAGATTTACATGTAGAATAACTTCGATTTAACGATACCCGATTTAACGATTTCCTCAATTTAATGATTTATTTCACTAGTCCAGATTTGACTGTATTTAATGCCTATACTGCTCGATTTAACGATATCCTTGATTTAACGATAACTTTTTCCAGCCCCTTGACAATCGTTAAATCGAGGTTATACTGTACGTCTTAAATATTCACCCAGGCACTCCTCCGAGTTGCTCAAAATGGAACAAAAACTCGCTCAAACTATAGCATGAAATATTGAAATGAATATAAAAAACTGATTTTCTCGAATTCGGCTATTCTTTCAAACGTTATTGGATGGAAGGAGAGGCAAAGAGACGGACAAACAGACGTACTGGAGCATACATTTTTTTTTCAATATTTATTTAAATGTTTGATTTTTTGCAATAATATTAGGACACATTAATCTCCAACTATGTTGGAATATTCCAATCTGAGGACTCCTTTCTGGTTTGAAATTCAGTCTCTGGTTGCCAAAGGGCATTATATTTGGTATTTGCTTGTAATTATGCCTAAGCTTGGTCTAGAGAATTGTTGTTGTTGTCGTGTCCAGTTGAAAAGTGCGGTGGAATGAAACTGATCCAAAAGTATCCAAAACACATGTGTAACCCGAGGAATATAGGAGTGTCTGTCAGTTCCTAAAAGTGTTTGGAGGGAGGACTTGCTGAGGAGTTCCAGATTATGACACAGTAAGGTAAACACACCAGTAGTGGCCAGTGCTTCAGTAGTGGCCAATTCAACGTTACTGATATACTTTGAGGAAAGAAATCAACAGTAATAATGGTATTAATATATTGGTACTTAATGTACATAACTATCATATTGATTGAATTTTAATCATCAATTATTTGAATTTATAGTTAGTCCTGTAAATTCTTCGAATGTCAAAGTCAGGTGTCCACTACTGAAATTTTCATGTTTTAGAGTGGCCACTAATGGATAAAATTTGAGGTTTGGTAAAAAATGGATAAAAAATTGTACAAATTGAAATTCTGGCATTTTTAGAAAATGGGACGATTGTGGAATAGTTGGGCTATAATACGCTCATTGAGTTTTGCAAGAGGTAATTAAAATTGTAGATCAAAAGTTTAAAAATATACTTCAATGTGGCTACTTCTAGTGCGTTTTAAACCTTGAAGTTGCCACTACTGAATTACTGGCAACAATTATTGATGTGTTTACCTTACAGCTTCTCAAAAGTACAATGACAAAAGTTCGTTCTCAAACGAACAATAACGAGAATTAATATTTTGAAAGGGATAATGACGAAAGCTCCTTTCTAAAAGGGGACGATAATTGAAGTTTAATTTGTAAAATCGGCGGAAACTAAGGTTAGTTCCGAAGTGGACCGATGGCTGGGAAAGTTTAATAGCTACTCGTAATTTATCCGCGCTCTTGGTGGTGTCTTTTCTGATAGAAAATAAAAGAAATCAATAATCGAACGAATGAAGAAACGAACGAAGGAACCAGAAGTTAGCTCTCGGAAACCTGTTAGTGCTGCTAAGATGAATAGGCGAAACGAAAACTTCCAGGGTCGATCGAACTGACTAATGATTCAAAAGGGGAAATTCTAAAGCGTAGCCATAAATCAGCGCGTCCGAATTCGTCTCCGCTTGCAATTTTTTAGGCTCGTTGATAACATGTTATTATCAAAATTACGAGACATATATGCCGACGATAAAAAAAATTACTCTTGATGCATAAATTTAGGTTACTGTAATGAAATGTGCGCAGGAGAATCATGAATTGTAGTTTTCTTTATTCAGATTACTAACAGATTGTAACAACTTGTTATATTGAAACGAATTGGTAGTTATTTTAGTTTCTTTATTATTTTATTTACTAATTTCTTCATTTATGTATTCATCATTATTATTATTTGTTTATTCATTTATTTATTTGAGTTTCATATCGGCATCGATTATCTAATAACAGCTAAATGTCTTCCTCAGCTGACAAGGACTGTAAATTATTTTAATTATTTTGTAATTAATTCTGTTAATTATATTACAGCTTAGATATTATACATAGTATTGGTTTAATCATGTTTTAAAGTAACATAAATATTTTTTTCATTTAAAATAAAATACATTAAATAAGTTAAATTTTTAAGTAACGGAAAATGTTAAAAATAGAAAGCTAAATTGCTCTGTAAACAGAAGAATTTAATAGATAAAGCAATCAAACTGGAAGTGGAAAAATATTGTGGATATTGTAAAATTATGTGAGAATGATGAATGATATCAAAAAATGTAAGAACAGGTTTAATTTAAAAGTCAAGAACTTGGGTAAAAAATAACTATAAGTACATGTACTGCAGTGCATGCATCAGTTTTACTCTTTAAGAAAGGCAATAAAAGTAATACATGTATTCAATTTAAATATTTGGGGCTGGGTGGAAATTTAAAAAGAGTTTTTGAACAGACTATTCTTTCGTAAATAGTCGCGTTTCTATATCTATTTTTTCCTGACAATTGATAACCCGTATTTCTGATATTTTGAGAATTTATAATTGTTTACGTACTCAGATAAAACAAATTGATCAAATTTCACATTGCACTTTTATTTGTCGGAAATGATTCTCCAGAAATATTCATATGACTACGTGACTGTCTCGAAAATCTCTTTCTCAGCATTTTCAAACCAGTGTTTTCTCATGACCATAACATTTACCAAATTGTTGTCTTAAAACAAACAGATGATCTCAAGTTTACTAAATGTTATTCAAAAAATAATAATTATTTTTTTTTGTGGCAATGTATTCAAAATGAATTTTTAACATACTATCTTTTCATTCGTTTTTTTTTTTTTTTGAGCAATTACGATTGCTTATTGTTCTCACTTGACCGTTTTTGGCGTCCGCGCCTTTTTCAGCTTGGACCAGGGCTGCAGCACCAACGTCCACCGGCGGCGGCGCGGCTGGTCCGGAGCACTGTCCCCCGGAATCCACTTTTGCTGGGCAGTGGCGTCCATGTCCCACACAATCACGAACGCCTACACACACACACACACACACGAACGCCTACACACACACACACACACGAACGCCTACACACACACGAACGCCTACACACACACGAACGCCTACACACACACGAACGCCTACACACACACGAACACCTACACGCACATGCACGTACACAACACTCACTCACACACATGCATACATACACTTACGCACCCACGCACCCACACACATGCGCCTACACAAATACATACGCTCGTGATTGCAAAAAACATAATTTGAATTCAAGATGCCAAAAATTCAAATTATTTTTTTTTTTTTTTTTACATTTACAATTTTGTATTTTCCGGCATTTGTACTACCGAGTACTTTCTTCTACAGAGTACTGGTATTTTCTGAAATAAGTCACTGACATTTTGAAAAGCATGTAATTGGTTACATCGGGATTCTTGAAGCGAGTGCCACGGCACCCTTAGGTGCCACAATTAGAGATGTCGATGGCATCAATATATTTTACCGCAAAAGACCGAAATTGGGAAATGTCGACTTTCACCGGAAATTCACAAGAAATATTCGGTCTTTCGCCAATGTCTTTGGTAGGTGATTGTTGAAATTCACCAGCTACTGTCGACATTAACCAGATTTTGGATTTTCCCAGTAACCTATATACATAATAGAGGTGAACTAGGGTGCCGTGTAAAAATTCTTGTTCTTCAAAGGGGGCCACGATTTAGAAAAAATTGTTTAACCAATGGATAAACATTAATTAACAAATTAAGGAAGTTTAATCATTCAAATTTATTTGACAATATTTATTCTCCTAAAATATGTAACTTCATAATTCTCTCAAAAATCTCGTATCTCAACATCATCAAAGTGGTTTTCTCTTGCAGTCGTAACATTTCTGAAAAGATTGCCTTGAAATAAACAAACAATCTCAAAGTAAACGTTTTTCCTTTAATCAAACCCAATTACTAATAGAATCACGTATTCAATTTTGCTCCTAATACCGGTCTAATGAAAATCAATTTACGAAGAATAAAGGTTTTTCTTCCAGTCAGTGTGCTCGTATAAAGTTACTGTAGTTTGTGCTACATTTATTGAAGAAAGAAAGATCCGTTAATTTGAATCTTTTGAAACTCATGAATGTTTCAGGGCAATAGAGAAAAAATATCATTTAAAAAATCATTTATCTCTAATTAGGCTTCTTGCTCTTGAGAATCGGTAATTGGTCAGAAAAATGTAATGTACATAATATTATCTTAATTTTGTTTATAAAGTGGTGTTAGTTCTCTTACTGGGTAAGAAATTTTTTTTGTTCATAGTGTAAGGGGAAAAAAATATTTTCTTTCCGTTAGCGCACTAATGAAAATTTTACTGAAATTTATATTACACTTATTCCAAAAAGACTATAAATATGAAAATTTAAGAATAATTCTTGCACTATTACAATGGATTGCAAAAAGCAGTGGAGGAAATTGCATTTATTTTTATTCAGACTTTTTTGCGCTTGTGGGTCATACTTCGTTAGAGTCGAATAATGTACACAAGACTATCCTAACCCTTCGGACAGGACATTTTTTCTGTTTTGAGGAGCATTAGTTTCTCTGACGGGGGAAATTTTACTTTTTTATTTATTTTATTTGCATTTTCGTTCACTGAAACCCCTAAGTCCAATAGAAAGAAACTAAAATACAATAGCAAAAATAGTTTTACTTATATTTTGACATTATGCTTTAAGTGTTCAGGCCAACTTTCCCGCACAGCGCCACGTATAACTATATAACTACTAAGCCTTAGCTATACTCTTTCTCTCTCTCTCTCTCTCTCTCTCTCTCTCTCTCTCTCTCTCTCTCTCTATATATATATATATATATATATATATATATATATATATATATATATATATATATATATATATATATATATATATATATATTAGATTCTTTTGTCCCGTTTGTGTTTAATGACTCAAGAGTCAAAACGATACCCCTGAGCTTCAAGTCGAGCAATGAAAGCTTGAATTACCCTGATTCAAACAAAGCAGTTTGTTTTGCAGCAATGAAGCAGTACTTAGACCGTCCGAGAAAGAACTTTTACCATAACAGAATTCCAACAAAACCTGAATTTTGTGTTTGTGTAAGTTCTAGTCAACGAAAGATAATAAAGAAACAAAATCTCGCTATTGAATAATAATAATGAAGCTAGTCCCTAAAAGAAGAATCTGTGAAGATATTTAAATCCATAATAGGGCTGCAAAAATAAGTCCCGAAGTGAAAATATTATCTTAAAAAAAAAAAAAAAAACTGCTCATAACTTTAAATATAAATCCCTGACAATATTTTATTTCGACTAAGATATCATGAAAATCAATTCTGGAAAAGTCGTTAGGTTGAAAAATATTTATCGAAATATTTTTTTTAATCGGTAAAATTGGTTTCAAAAACAGATATAGGAATAAATTAATTTTAAAAACAAATCTAAGAATTAGACACCGAGATTTCAATAGATGGCCCTGAAAGCATTTTAACCTTTATTTAAAGCCTAAACCAATAACTTTGGTTTGAAAAAAAATGCGGCCAGGAGACGTTAATTCTTAAGTTCAGTAATAAAATAATCATACAGTTTTGTTTCCGAAAGAAAATAAATTACAAATTAGTTTATAAATTTTAAAAAAAAGCTGTTAATAAGTTATTGCACACATAGTTGGTTTTGTAAACATTACATTTCATAACGGTAAATATTATATTTAAAAGTAGAAAAATAATGATTTTTTCCAAACTAAATGCTTAAAAACTTGATATTTTTTTAAGAGAAAATAAGGGAAAAAAGTATTCTAAAAGTTTATAAACTACATGATGAATTTTATAAATTTAACAATCTATCTAAATTTGAAAATTTTAATTCATACAAACAAACAAAGTAGTGTTAATTAACTACACTAAGCTACACCAATTAAGGTGAAGAAATAACAGACTTATCAGTATTGTCTTAATGCTCCAAAAGTGCTATTTAGTAAACTTAATTCCTTCGCAGGCAGTTTGCGATGTTAGTTAGAATATAGTTAAACACGAAAGTTAAGAATTTTTGTCTATAAATTACTTTTTACATAAATATGAAATCAGAAACCAAAATAAAGTCTTTACAATTAATGTGTTTATATAGTACGCGTGACTATACAAGCAACAGTTCAATAAAGAAAACTTTAAAAATAACTGGACCTCTTTTGCCAGCTATTACGTTTGGGAACACCTTAACATGAAACTCTTTCCAACAGTGGAATTATAAAAACACTTCTTTATTGTTCTCATTAAAATTTCAAGTACGTTAATAAATAATTCACTCAGCGTAAATGTATGCGTCATTAAAAAATCATTTTCATCATCGTTTCCAAACTCGATTTTTGACTTATTACGCTGAGTTACTATCACTAACACGTCCAAGTTTCGTGTCGTCTGACTTTTTTGTAGTTGGGAAGTTTTGTGCTGAGTTGTTTTCCGCCTGTTCATTCCAAATGGCTTTCCTCATTGCTTGTGAAAACAGTAGCACGAGATAATTTTCGTACATTACTTTGACAAATATGTCTTTAATAGAGAAGCTTTGTGTCAATCAATAATGTAATATTTTGGCAACGGCGGGAATAGATTTGTTGCCATGTGACTTGAAAATACTAATGAAATTTTGCACGCTCAATAAAGAAAATCTGTTCCATTGAAGAATGAAGGAGATTTTTCTTCATTCAGCGAACGTACTGGTTTGTAAATGAGTATTTTGTTGCAGGATTCAATGGTTGCATGTTTTGAATCAATATCAATATGAAATCACTTATCAATATGCATGGCATAATAAACATCACCCTTTTAATTAATATATTCGATTTCATCATTCATATCTTATCAGCATTGCTAATTTTTTTAATCACTTCCGCTAAAAAGTTTGGTGTGACTGATGTGTCGATCGATTTTAATATCAATTTCTAAAAATACCTATGAAAACATAGTACCTAATACTGTTCAAATCAATTGTAACTATACCTGTACATGGTATCATTTAACAAAAAGCAGGGGAAAATAAAACCACTTCACCGTGCACAAATCTCTAATGACAATTTTCAAACGCGTGCAGGTAGTACTTAAGGTTCAGAAGCTCAAATTTACAACTGTCATTCAAAACGAGGGAACGTATCGTGCTTTGTTATTATCGAAATATTATCAATTTGCACTCAGAAATTTAATTAAAAAAATCAGATTAATTTAAATTATCTCATTTTACGTGATGTAATTGACATAATGGTTTATCTAAAAATTCTAATGTAGGTAAAAAAGTTAACACATCTGTTCGATAATGTAGCGACTATCCATTTGCACTAAAGCTTCAAAATTACATTCAAAATAATCATATTTTACGTGGTTTAGTTTACATAATGGTTTATCTAAAATTTCTAATGTTAGAAAAAAAGTTAACACATCTGTGAACACATATCTGGCACACATCTAGAGACATCGAGTTAACACATCTGGCAACTATCCATTTGACCTAAATCTTCAAAATTATATTAAAAGAATTGCATTTTACGTGATATAGTTGACATAAGGGTTTATCTAAAATGTCTAATGTAAGTATAAAAAGTTAGCATATCTATTCCATAATATAGCGACTATCCATTTGCACTAAAGCTTCAAAATTATATTCAAAATAATCATATTTTACGTGGTTTAGTTTACATAATGGTTTATCTAAAATTTCTAATGTAAGAAAAAAGTTAACACATCTGTGAACACATATCTGGCACACATCTAGAGACATCGAGTTAACACATCTGGCAACTATCCATTTGACATAAATCTTCAAAATTATATTAAAAGAATTGCATTTTACGTGATATAGTTGACATAAGGGTTTATCTAAAATGTCTAATGTAAGTATAAAAAGTTAGCACACCTATTCCACAATGTAGCGACTATCCATTTGCTCTAAAGCTTCAAAATTAATTTTAAATAATCTCATTTTACGTAAAATGGTTGATATAACAGTTCATCCAACATTTCTAATGTAAGCACAACACATATCTATTAAATAATGTTCTATAATCTATTTGCTCAAAACTGTGTGAGTTATAAGAGCATTACTTAAAGATTTAACCATAGTTTAAACTAAACATTTTCAAAATGCTTTGAGTGGCAACTGTAAAGTTTTAATTCATATATTTCTTTCCAAGAAATCTTACCAGCAAATTTATGAATTCCTTTTAAGAAATATTTTTGGAAAATATTTCTTCCGCATTCTTTTTCTCCCCTTTTGCTTCCAAAAACCATTAAAGTTTATGAACGAGAGTATAGAAAAAAGTTTTCACCGTCTCTATCTCAATTACCAGACTAAACACTTCTCTATTTCACTTTAACCGTCAGTCGTTTTATTTATTTCTTCAACCCTTACCGCCAAATGCCCATTTATTCCATCAATTTAAGAAACAAAAAGATCCAACGGAAAAAAGCAAGGAATGTCTCTATCTCAAAACACTAGGTAATCAAGCCAATCCCAAGACTGCAAATTCAATTTGCATGCAAACTAAGTCTCAGTAAAAAAAAGAGAGAGAGAGAAACTTCTTAAACTGAAGGCAGTTAGATTTTCTTTCACCAATTCCTCTTTTTGTCTTGATTTTTTAGATATATTAATGACAGGTGCTGATTTGTAATTTGACGTCTGATTTATTGAATGCATTTATATTACATTTATCCGTCTCGATACATGATAAGTTCTGTCAATTTTTATTTTTTAATTAATTTGTTGCGTTTTTACGGCAGTGATGTTCAATTAATGTTCATTTTATCGCCACCTACTGAGCAGTACGAGAACTAAAAAAAGCAAGCCCAACAGAACAATGGTTTCAGTCTTTTGTTTAAGCGACAATTCAAGAGAATATGCTTCAGTTAAAAGTAAATTATAGACACGCCTATTTATAAAATAGAAATAACAATCATATCGCAAAATTAATTTTTCTAACACATGATTAAAATTAAAGCAAACAGTTGTTTCAAACTCACTTGTCTTCTTGTTACCTCTTAACCATACACTAAAAAAAATCCGAAACGTCACTCATCATTTCTGAGGAACGTTTCGGGATTTCCTGGGTTTTCTTCCATTTTCCGATAAAATCAAGTATCTTCGCAGAAAAGTTATCTGAATTGCTACAAGTTACTTTTCACTGTTGAGAAAAATATTTTTAACTACCAGTTTAGAGATTGTCTGAGCGCGTTTAATTAGTAAATCTACTTTGATTACGGCTTGTCTAGGTTGTGTAAGCTATCTGCGCAAGGTAAGAATTGCAGGTATGGGAGATGCTTGGTTCTTACTTGCAATTCTGCCTTAGCTGTGGCCATTTTTGAATTGATGCGTCTGGAGTTTTCTTATTAACTCAGGAAGGTTCTAATAAATTACGATAAACGTACCTAATTTTCCTCGAGGATTCCGGACTGACTTTAACCGGGGAGATTTAAAATTCTTCAGAAAGTTTCAAGGTTAATTTTCGGAAGGAAAATGTCTTTTATCGGAAAACGTTCCGGGTTTTTGCAACATATGTTACTGGCAGAAATTGGGCACCTTAGCTGCCCAATATTTGCCAGGAACGTTTGTGAATCGTTTTTACAGGGTATAAGGACTGTCATGACAAAGCCATACACCTCCTCCCCATCCCCCCTCCCCTTCCAGAAAGTAAATCCTGGCCGCGCTAGTATCTGACACGAAGTTGAAAATCGTCTAAATCTTCTCAGAACTAATAAAAGTTCATACATAGAACTGTATTAACGTCGTAAAAAAAACTTTTAAGATGAGGTTTTTTTTTTTTTAAAAAAAAGAAGGATTAGGTTTAAATCTATTTTTAAATTGATTTTTTTTATCAGTGCAAAAATTTGTATACACCCATGTTATTCTGGAATTTAAAATGAGCATTGTCATTGTTCTTTGAGCATTTTAGACTCATGAAAAGACTCAGTGCAGTGGTGCTCAGGGTTATTACTGAATCCGGTAATTTAACTGTTTTGCTGGTAAGACTCATTTTAGGAGAAAGAAGAAACGAAAAAGTGGTCAACAATGAACGCTATCTAGTTTAGGGTTAATCCACTGGAGTTAGGGTTAAAATTTCAAGTACCAAAATATCATCAAAGAGGCAATGGCTTCGTTCAAATGTAGAAGCAGTTTTCACCCTTCATACCTTCACGGGCGATTTTCTAGTATTCAAAGGATGAGTAATGTGGAATTCTACCAACTATGTATGTGAGTTAGTTAGTCGATCTGTTTTGTTTCTTTTTCAATCCACTGGAGCTGTACACGCGGCACCTCGCCTTTGCAGATTCAGCGCGATCCTAGATTTCTTTTATATTCCACCATTAAGGCGTTGATTTCAGTAGCAAAGATAATTTTGATCCCGCGTTTCCGTGCACAGCCGAACCCTCACGATACGATATTGACTGGAAACTAAATTTATCTAAGGGTGCCTAAATCGAATAGATACTCAAGGATTTTGCATAAGCATGTGCGGCATTGGCGCTGTTGATTTCTGTATCTCAAAAATCCACCGACCGAACACTTTGAACACTGGATGAGAACCCGTGACCAAAGACGTACGAGACCAGACGCCTAACGATTACGCCACCCAGCAAACAAGGAGCGTAGCTGAAATTTAGTTCTGTGTATTTCTATGCGCGGAAAGACTGCGTTACTGAAGTAGTTTAGTGTTAAAAACATTGATAATGAAAAAGAAATAGTGAAATACATTGCTTTAGGCTTTCAGAAAATAAATTTGATTTAATTTATATAATAAAAAATATATTTCGTTTTAATTTTTTATTTATTTATTTATTTATTTTAAATTTTGATAATAAGTATCAACCGTTAAATATTATTTTATTTGAAGCAGTTTAGGGCTCAAGCGAAATGATGGCATGAGATAAAGATTGCAAGTTTAACATACTCGATGCTGGTGTATAGGAAAGTAGGCTTGTTTAGTTCAGGGCAGACTTGTTTCTATCGGAGTTGAAATTTCAATTTTTTATAACTATTACTAAAGCACAAAATATTTTCCTGCCACATCTTGCAATTTTCCAAGTAAAGACGTAAGAAAAAGTGAAAAATATTTCTTAGTTTATAGGTTTTTAACTGTAACTTCAACTATCTGTTTCGTTCATTCATGTTTGATAAATATTTCTCAAAGATATTTTCTTCTAATGAGTCATTTTTACAGCAGAAAAAGCCGCTAAAAATATAAAGCAAGGGGAAATGAAAAGTTTAAGTAAAACATTTCTTTTTTCAAAGAAAAAACTCCTGTCGTCGGTTAGCATAAAACAAAATATAAACTTTACCAGCTTTTCACAAATGAAAAACTATTCTGTATTAAGATTCAAGACATTAATCTTATTTTTCTTCCTCGGCCATCAGAATCACCAAAATCGTCTGCGCAGTAAAAAAAAATCTCATGCTCTTTGATATTCCATCTTCTGCAGGCGAGTAATTCAGTTCACTTCTTGCCACCTGTACCCCTTTTCCCGCAACGGCTATCTATATATCAGTGGCAACACCCCCTTTTCCGATATGAAAGTCCATGTTCCAGAGCAAATCCGGGGAGGGGTGGATCGAATGTTCTTTCCGGAAAGCGGAGGGTGATAGGCAGACGACTTGACAGGTGCCGTTAAAGAAAAATCGGGAGGAGAGGATATTAGTAAAAGTTTTTTTGATAGGATTTTTATCATTCCAGATATTTTGGAATGGAGTAAGTGAAGAGGGGAAAAAAACAATATGCATGGTTTTTTAGCCCCCGAGTTTGACTAGGTGGTTTGAAATATGTATTTGTGAGTTTGAAATATATAATGTGTTATCTTTACTCAAAGTAATAATATGATAATGCAGGAAATGTAGTTTTGTTGCCATTTTTTATAATGTTTGGTTTAGCTGTAGATATTTACAGTACTGGAAAGTAACTTTATGTAAATATTTTTTGAAATTTTGTTGCAGGGAAAATGCTCAACAAAGAAATTGGGGAAAAATTAGAAGTTTTTGAGACTTTTATTTTCAAACATATCTGACTAGCCTTGATTTAGCCAAAAAAAATCTTTCGTACATTTATTTACAAGTACTTGTTTATTTAACTCCTACTACTTGACAAGCTTGCGAGAAGGACAGGTTTTTTTTTTTTTTCGTTTGTGGGACTTTTACAAAAATTGAATGCTTTATGAGTAGTAAAATGTAAATGTGAGAGAGAAATTTTATTTTGGAAGCTTTTAGCATGATTGTTTTTTGTTTGCTCTTCATATTTCATCTACATATAGTTTGCAGTGTAATATTCCAAAAGGGGAGCACACAGGTTTGATAACTTATGGAACACACATTTTGAAGGCACATTTTTTTTCTATCATGTTTGTAGAGCAGCACGGGCCCCATTTATTACTACTCTGAAATTTCACAAGCATTAGGATTTTTTAAATTATTTTATTAAAAAATTATTAATCTCCGGAAAAATGGGCAAAAACAGATTTTTTTTTTCTTTTTTAGAATTTTTGTGGGCAACAGTTACTATGATAGAGAAATAGTATTCGCTTCAAAAAACCAAGTCTACTATTAATAATAAATAGAAATTCTTTCAAATCCTCGAAACGGAAACTATTTTTTAAATGTCATCCTATATTTGTAAAATATTCATTCTATATATTTAATTCATCCTCCATGTGTCAATTCGTGTACTGATCAATGTAATCAGTAAGCAGTCTTGATTTCTCAAAATAAAAGAAGAAGAACGAATTATGCTCCGTTGAACGTGTAACTGATCTTGTTGATATAGAGTTACAAAAAAGTTTTTTAGTATATCAGTTAGTTATACAAGGAGAACAAATATACCTGTGTAGGTATATTTGTTCTCCTTGTCTAACTAACTGTATAACCTGTATAAATTTATGTCACAAAATTTCGAAAGAAAAAGAAACAAATTTGTAGAGACATATGATTAAGCAATTTTGAAAAATAACACCTTACTCAAAATTTACAGTTGATTAATTATTTGACTTATTTGAATATTTTTGTTTCACCTATACCTTTGTTCAAAAGAAAACTAGCCTAACATGGAGTGCATATATTTTACAATAATATTTAATAAGTTTTTTTTTTATATAAAATATTGCTATTCAATGCATATTAACACGTAGCTTTCAAATTTTCATTTTTCCAATTTTTTCAGGGGTAAAAAAAAACCACCTCGGAAAAAAAACTTTTCATCCGTCGTCTCAAAATTTCACATCTCTATGGTGACTAATTAATTTATCAACAAGTAAACTCTTTCTCTCTCGCTTAAGAAAAAGCATTCAAATCCTCCATTTCACCTATATTCAAATGCCGAAAAAAAAATAGTTCACATTAAAATAACTTCAATTGCACAATGAAAAGGTAATAAAATCAGTTCTAACTTCCAAAATATTTCTTAATGTTTACAACTACTGAAAGTATCGATTCCAACTCCAAAAGAAAGCACAATTCCACGATTATCATTTCCCTCACTGACAGTGAATAGTTATGCGTCTTAATTACTGCTATTTTCATTTTTATCCGCATTTATTTTCCAATAAAAATTTCATATTTTCTCAACTTGAAACCGTCGTTTTGTTTCCTCATTTATTATTCCTAGGGTGTTATTTGCACTATAATTTTGTTTAATTGGCGAGAGTTTTAAAAAAAAAAATCTTCCTTTTAGTTTCAATGCTTTCTCATTCTCACTAATTACGTTTAGTTTTTCTTTATTTTTGTATGGAGAATGGATGAAAGTATTAAGGTCCAGTTGAAAGCTTTAGCTAGCGAAAAAAACGATCTCTAATAAGGATTTAATTAAATTTGTTTGTTAGTGAATTGCTCGTTAGGGTCTTCCAGTTATTCTTTTCATCATAATTAAATATTGTGATTTAAGAAATTGTAAATAATTTCTGACTTACAGAATAGCTGATAGCTGTTGAGGCATTAAATCACAGTAATTTTGCACTTTTTCATATAGCTCAACTAATTCAACTCATTCGATTCAAACGTTTTACAATCATTCCTTACTCTATTATGAAACAATTACAACATTGGAATAATTTCTGTCTTTTTTATTTATTTATTGATTAAAAGTATTGCACACTACAGAAAGAATCCAGTTACAGTGTCAACAATAATATAAAAATAGAAATTTAAAAAATTATACATTTAAAATATTAAAACATAAAGACTTAAAATTGTAAAATGACAAGTCAAAAAGATCTAAATCACGACAATGAATGTTAAAAAGTTTGTAAAATTTAAAAAAACAAAAATTATCAACATGGTTCTGTCTGGTAAAAAAAAAAAGAAGAAGAAGAAAATTTTAAAAGAAGAAAGACTCCTAAAAGTCCTACTTGGGACAGCACGTAGTATCGAATTAACGATATTTAAGCAGTCAATTAAATTAAACAGTCAATTTAATTATGTAGAACCGTGTAGGAAAAACAAAAGACATAAAAGTCCACGGCATGATTTAAGAGATTTTGCGAGAGAAATTAGTATTTTTGCTATGAAAAATTTAAATAATGGCCGATTTAAAGAATAAATAATAGCTGTTGAGTCATTAAGGGACAGTAGTTTTATACTATTATGCGTCACCCAGCAGTTTAGATTCAACGTAATGTCTCTAAAAATCTGATATCATTGTTTTCTTTATTACAAAACTGTTATAGTATTATTTTAAATTAATGATCATGATTTAAAAAGATTGAGTTATGACTTATTTTATTGCTAGGAGCCGTTGGATCATTTGGTCGCAGTAGTTTTATTACTTATGTATATCACTCAACTGATTCAACTCACACAACCATTTTTTTTAATTGAAACCTCTCATGATTTTTCTCTCTTGCTAAACAAGAAAAATAATAAGACTTTATTATTATTTTTTAATACAGTACATCGCTATTTTCAGTATGTACATCACTACTGCGCATACTGATCATTGCTACAATAATTATTAAAATATAATACAGATTTTATAATTAATATCTAGTTCTTTAACATCTATATATTGATGAAAATTAATTGTCATCAGGAAAAAAAATAGTGCTTTTATGTTATCCGGAACCTCTTATAAAACAAGCTCTAGCTAAGATCTAAAACCTAATTAAAATGGGATGGGAATTAGCAAATAAACAGCAATTTGAACTTTAAATATTAGTATCATAAATGTTTAATTATAACGCCATATTTGAACGTCTCTATACTCAGTACTATAGTTAGGAAGATATATATTTGGGGGAACTCAACTTGAAGTTTGGAGGACTCATCAGAAGAAAACGTGGTTTGAAACCAATTTATGTCGCATTTGCATTATTTTTACTAAAAAATAAAAATACATTTCTGGGTCAGTATGTCCCCTCCCACCGCACACAACTTCAGCACAAACTATACTAAAGTGTTAGTTAATGTTATTAATATCAACATACTGCAGCCTGAAGTTATGACTAATGTTCATAATTTTTTCGGGTTTTTTTCCTTCGGTTATGTTTTTCTTTTCTTTTGATCTTCAGCTTAATTTGCAACTCCAATGAACTATAGGGGGCGCTGCAGCCCCTGTCTAACCTTGGATAAAAAAGGTAAAACAAGCAAATGCCGTAACTTATAACTTGCTTTGACGTTTAGTGAATGACGGTAATGTTTCATCGTGTTTGTGGGAAGCTATCTTTTCTATTCTTCTGAAATTACATTACACCGCAAACTGTCTAAAGCCTGTAATTTACCACAAAGTAAACACGTGGATGAAATGTTTTACCTTTTTCGGTACTATTGTTAATCACTGCAAGGTAGCGTATTCGAGCTCTGGAGTTGCGAATATGTTATATACCTATTTCAGATACGAGTCATCTCAACACAGGGGTTTTAGAAATTAATGCTTACATATTTCTTTTATTGTTCTCTTTTATTTATATAATTATTACTATTATTTCAATACCACGTACATTTGATGTGTTACAACTGTGCGTGATATTTCTGACTGTTTGCCTCAGAGTATCATTCGGCAGCTTTCACATTTTTTCTAATGTGTTCCCAGAATATTTTCCCGAATTCCGAAAATCATTTCTTGTAAGAACACCGACATTTTAGAACAATCTTCAAAGTTTTAACGAAATCCTCAAAATGACAGGTTCTTTCTTTAGATGTTCTTTCGTGCGTGAGTTGAAGTAATTTTCGAACTCCACTGCCAATCTAAAGACCATAAAGTTCTAACTGCTGTACAACTGTAAAGAACAGCCATCATTTTCTAGGCTCCCCTGTTTACTCTGAAACATCGTTGCCAAAACCCGGAACGTAAAAACCTTACTATAAATAGAACTGGCTTAGGGTTCTTCTAAATGGAAATGTATCCATTTCTTTTCAACAACGGTCTTTTCTTGCTGCATAATTTTTTTTTTTTTTTTCCTTTCACAATGTAGATTTTATATATTATTCACATGCATCTGTATTATTTACTTTCTCTTCCTATAAATACGCGTGCTCTCCTTGTATGTTTTTCCGAATTTTTGTGCTACATTACAATTTGTACTGTTACACATTATTTATTTCTGTAATTGGTTTAAATTCTAACCACAAATTTTTATATGTTATTGAGTTACAAGTTTTGACGTGGAGAGGAGGAATAAAATATTAATACATTAAAGTTTTCAATGACATGAAATCAAGCAGAAAAATTACCAAAAAATATTAATTAGCTGCCTAATTTATACAGAATATGTTAGTACTATATAGTTAATTCTTAATTCATATACCTAGCTTTTAAGTAAATGTATGTATTCAAATGAATCTGAGACCTTTCTACAGTATTTAAAATAGTTACCGAACTGTGATTTAAAAAAAGTAACTTGAAAATCGCGCAATGCCTTAGTTAAAAAAACCAAATAAATAATCTCTAAGTTGTAAACATAAGAAATAAAAGTGCAGTATGACGAATAACTGGTATTACATACATAATTTTAGCTTAACTACTTTTTTAAAGCCATCGTTTTAACTTGGAAATCTATTATAATAAATGATATAAAAATTAGTAGAAAATAGTGATTAGTATTTCTCAAAAAATACTTGCCTTACTGTTTTTTACTGCCTCTGCAGCACCACCGTCTAACGGCCCCTCCCGATGCTGCTCCTCTAGCGAGCAAAGCCTTCAGGTTGCATCTATATCCTACACACATGCGCATACAGACACAACTACACACACACCCTACGCACACACACACCCCAACACACACACACACAAACTCACACACGTCCCTACACACACATACACACCACCCTACACACACACACATACACACACTCATACCTGCACACAGACACAAACACACACGCCTACATACACACTCGTGATTGTGAAAAACATAATTTGAATTCCAGATGTCAAAATTCAAATTATTTTTGTTTTTCAATTATTCTTTTTTACAGAGTGTATTACAATTCAAAGATATATGAATTCAAGATATATTTTCAAAGATATATGATTTATATTGTTTTAAGTAGTACGCTTTTGAGAGCTTCTTTTCGAAAAGGTCCATGGATTTTCATAAAATATTTAAAAACATTTTCCTGGTATCTTTGAATATAAACGAGATTAGTCGAAGTCTTAAAACAAAAGCAGGAACTGCCAGCGAAACATGTATATTTCCCAATAGAAAAACACGCCATTAATGCATATTTCATGCTTAATTTATTATATTGCACTAACAATGAATAAATATTTTTTTTCAATACGCTATGTATGCGTGCAGTCAGTCAGTCAATTGCTACAGGTGTAGCATATGCGTCACAACTGTAACCGGGAAGTCACTGTCTGTGGATTGGAAACCGTTTGATTTAAAAAAAAACTATTTCTGACAATTTAAAAGTTTTCGAAGTCAATAGTTGCAGCCAGATGTTCACTCTATCTCTCTAAAAGTTGTAACGTTAAACAAATTTCAGTTTACTTTTTCACAGTTTTTATTCGTTTTCAGTATCATATTCAACATTGTTTTAGATTTTAAAGACTTTGTAAGAACCCACTAATATTTATCGTGTGCAATATTTATTGCTTAAAATTAATTTATATATTTATTTTAATTGTAATTTCTTTAGTGGCAACTCTCTGTCTTGTTGACTGAACAACAATAAAAATAAATAAATAAATAAAACAAATGGAACAATTCTACTGCTACTTGTTTTATTTATCATCTTCCAAATTTAGCGTACATTTTATCATCAAATCTAAATAAAAACTTCGAGTAGGAATGGCCAAAATATGGTCATGTGTGCTCCTAACTAAAATACTTATCTACTTTTAATTTACTACTTATGGGCACATTAGCTTGAAAGGATTTCAAATGCATTAATTAATAGCAAAAATATCCGTATTTAATAGAAAAAAAAAGCTAAAGATGGGGCACGTATAGCAACAAAACTGCGATCTGATCCTTAAAAAAAATTAAATATCCAGTCCTTAAAAAAGAAACCCTTAAAAAACTTAAATAAAAAGAAAACTCACTATTAATGACTGAGAAGCTTTAGCATCATAAATTACATTGCAGATAAAAACTTAAAAACTTAACACTAAAATATGATGGGGATGTTCTTGAAAGATGATCTTTTGAGAATTCATTGATGGTGTTCCTGGAATATCAAATATAAACATGGTATTGACATTACAAGACAAACCTACGCATTACTGATTAAGGGCCATTAACTGTAATTTACCCCATGCATTATGATTCCAAATAAACATGATATACTAACCAATATTGCTTTGCAAAAACCATTAGTCCAATACCCTGTATTATACTTATTGATCAAGTTACAGGCTCTTCCAACAACTATATATCAAACAAGAAAGTTCAGTTATCGAAGTACACAAAGGAACGTCTTATTTTAAGAGTTGAGTTGTCTGCCGAAGTCTTGCAGACGATTTTATTACACCTGTAAATTCCAGTTGGGGATTAGCCATCTTTATCTTTACTAATAATAAAGCTGAAAGTCTCTCTGTGGGCAGTTCTCAAAAGGTGGGAACAAACACAGACCTCAACTTTGAAGCTTCAACACCAAATAACTTTCATTTTAATTAACTCAAAAATTTTTGAGTTAAACTATAATACTGTATAGAGACAAGAATTGACAGAAATTATGGAAAAAATGCTCTTCAAATGCCCTTAAAAAAATATTTTCTTTGCTAAAAGGCACAATTTTGGACATACCAAAACGTTAACTGAGCAAATGTACCATTAAAAAAAAATTTTTTTAATTATTTCCATACGTTTCAAAAAAAAAATTAAAGGTATGAATCTTACACTGAATAACTTTTTGTTAATATTTTACACAGATAACAAAAGTAAAGATAGATTATTTACTTTGTAAACGATTTAAAAAAAAACGTAACTTTGAAATTTGATGTATGTCCAAAAGTTGCGATCTTTAAAATGCTATTATTTGAGAACTAAGTATATGATGTTTTCGTTTTAAAGGTATTTATCGATCCTCAGAATCAATTTTTAATTGTTTAAAAGTGTTTTCATAAGCTTCTATGCAGTATCTTAGAAGAAAAATGATTTTTCTTAAACATACATGTGAGATGTCCAAATGGCGTTACGATCTTGATGCCGATAATTCTGTCCGTTTATTCATAATTTTTGATGATCCACTGTCTTCTAACCTCAATAAAAAAGGTTATTATAATGTTATCTTCTTTAATCCATTGGTATTTTGCATAATTAATAAGTAACACATTGAACAATGCATAAATTACAGTAGTAACATGGCTGGCTACGATCGAACGAAAGCCATTTTGCGCTAACATCGCCAAGCAAACTTCCGCTGGCGACATTGGCGACAACACAGTATACGATACGCTAAAGGTTACCAGAGGGGAATTCCAGTCTGACAAATGTAGTTTATCGTCAGCTGTACCAGTTTTGGCGACTTTATCACCTGCGCTAGCAATTTTTTTTTTTTTTTTTTTTCCGCTTTTATTATTTTAGAATTCTTTTTCTCTTCTTTCTTTTGGAAACATAATTTAACGATCTCCAAATAGAAATACGAAATTCTTTCTTCAATAATTTCTTTAGACATCATTTTAATTCTTATGACATTAGAAAAAATATTCATTATTAAAACTGATGTCACTTTTTACAATTGTATTATTTTTAATTTGAAGCTTTTTTTTAACCTTGCATCAATTTCTTCAAAATCATTCCAAAACTTTATTAAATGTAAGGAGCAGCATGTATAGCCATTCAAGTATTTCATTAATATCCTCTTTATTATTAAATTGCAAAATTTAAAAAGTAGTAAATAAAATTTTCATTGGAAAAGTTAAAAATCAGATTAACAATTGTCAAAAATGGTGAAACTTACGTTATGATGATGTCCAAAATCCGTTACCTACAGGAAAACAATGTCCAAAATCTGTTACCTACAGATTGCTGATTTAATTTGCTAATTAACAATTTTTACAAATACCTGCTGTCTTTTCATGTTCATATATTGTGTTCTAGGTATGCATACTATAGAATAAAATCAAAATTGATGTCAAATTCGAAAATTTTTGAAATTGCTCAAAGTTAACTTTTTTGTTCCCACCTTTTGAGAACTGCCCCTGTCTGGAGGATGTGTGTAGGATGTCTGGATCTTTGTGACGCGCATAGCGCCTAGACCGTTCGGCCGATTTTCATGAAATTTGGCACAAAGTTAGTTTGTAGCATGGGAGTGTGCACCTCGAAGCGATTTTTCGAAAATTCAAATTGGTTCTTTTTCTATTCCAATTTTAAGAACAAAAATATCAAAAGATGGACAAGTAAATTACGAAATTATCATAACGTGGAACCGTAACATGGGCACAAGCCAATTGGCGAGATACGAAATTATCATAACGTGGAACGTAACATGGGTACAAGCCAATTGGCGAGAAAATTCACCACACATTATTTGTAAATATACAGGCGAACCAAAAGACCTTTTAATTTTTCTATTACGGGCAAAACCGTGCGGGTACCACTACTATCAAATAAAATTTAATTCTTTCTTTGAACAGTGAAAAATAAAAAAGCAAATAATGTGTCTAAACCCTTTACTTTGAGAAAAAGGTGAAAGCAAATTGAACTACATTTGATCGCTCATTTAAGAATAATTATTCAAGAATAAAGTCCAACTATGAAGGCACGGAGGGCAAGTAATTATGCAGTGGACGAAACCAGTAAAAAGGGCCATATTAATCTTTATTGAGGGCCTTGTCTGGGTAAGCGTGAAGCCTCATTAATATCATGGAGAATCATTAAGGACGGTTTTTGTTGCAAAGTATAGTTTACATGACGGATATAGATTACGTGTTTTTTGGCGCAGATCGTTAAATCGTGGATTAATAATTGGTTGGCTTCTGGATTATTAAAGGCTGTTCTCATAAGAATGTCTTAATGCGTTTTTCCTGGTTGTAATCTTCCATAGTCGAAATGAAACATAATTTGTTAGAATTGTTTATGTGATTGATATAGATCTAAGCGAATACTTTCCAGAAGAGGTAAATAATCTCTTGACTTCTGTTTATTATTAAGCTAGTAGTATTGTAAGATCCAAGGCATACCATGGTTTCAGGGTATGGCAGGTGAGTATCACAAATTTTTGGCGCAGATCGTTAGATGGTGGAATTATAATTGGTTGAATTCTGGATTATTGAAGACTGCTCTAATAAATATGTTTTGATGATTTTTTTCCCTGACGTAAACTTCCATGGTCGAAATGAAACAAAATTTGTTAGAATTCTTTATATGATTGTATGATTGGTATAGATTTCTTTACATCGTTGTATGATTGGTATAGATTTAAACGAATACTTTCTGGAAGCGTTTAATAACTTTTAACTTCTGTTTATTATAAGCAAGTAGTGTTGAAGGATACAAGGCATACCATGTTTTCTATAAAAACTAATAGTGCTATGAAAACTAATAGATGCGTTCATTTTCCACCTGTAAACCAGATGTTTGCGTTTCCACCTAATCGATAGTCAAACTGTATCTAGCTTCTGTAGATTATTACGGTTATTGTATTAAAGAATGCAAAGCGTACTGGTGCTGTGCACTTCTATTTTTCGTTTACTCCCAGCTTCTTCGACATTCAAAATCCCCCCCCCCCCCGCTCTTTCAATATACCTAACGATATGATTGAAACCGAAAAACAGGAGGAAAGAAATTTCGGATCTGCGAAACTTGGGGTACACCTCTTTTTTTTAATCTGATTTGTGTATAGTATGTTGGCTACAATTTTCAGATAGCACATTAGTAACTGGTATAATTTTGCCCATGATTGGAGTTCTAAATTGGAGAATAAAAAAAGCTTTTGGTGGCATATATGTTCAGTTGAAAGAGATTGCGTTTTGTTTGGTGGAGAGCTATCAGCGGATTAAAAATATATACTTTTCTATGTTGTTAAAGTTAATGAAATTGCCGTTGTTACTTCCAGATGTAAACTTTCAGATTTTGAGCACAACTTACGCCATTTTAATGTAGCATTGGCATGATTGCTATAAATTAGGGTTTCTGTGACAGTGATTTTAGATGTAAAGTAATTATTTCGTAGCTTCTGTTGTCTTATAAAACATACCATTTCCAGTTATAAAATTTCTGTTAATGGTAAAATTGCGTACTTAAATCATAGCATTTTTTAAAAAGTACCCTTTTATTTGATGATTTAAACAGCCCCCTCCCTTTTTTTAAGCAAGTAAAACTTGCTTAAAACCTCATAAAGTTAATTTTTAGACATGATCGTATTTCGGACCATGTACTTAGCACATTTTTATTGATTTTTTCTTTTTTTTTTGACTCAAGCAGTTGATTTTTTTACCATTTGTTCTTAAGTGGCTAAATATAGCACGCTTCTAACTATGCTATAAATCTAACGAATGATACGAGGAAGAAAAATTAATCTTTTATGATTAAATTTGCTCTTAACCATGAACGACAATAAAGGTTATCTATTTTATATCGGAGATGGGTAACTACAGATGCTTATTAAGTGGTTAGTTTCTGTTGAATAGTGAAAATTGATCTTTTCATCGTTTTATATGGCGCAATTGAGGCAGTGAGAAGAAAAGGGATGTAAGTGAACTTTTTCAAGTTTTGAATAAAAGGCGTTTTGAGTTCGGATCCTAGGTAGGCGTCCATTGCATTTTTTTCCTAATTCTTGCTGTATAGAAAAAACTACAAGGGCTACTAGTACTATATCTTACCCGAAAACAGACGAGAGGTTCACCGACCATTTGCACTGGTTATCTCGAAATTTTTAGTTTTGCAAAGTACACCCCTTTGCTTCTCACTGCCTCAAATCAGGAAACACTTTCTGTATTAAAAGTTTAAAAAATAAAAGATATAATTGACATCTATTAAGAAATCTTTTCGTCAGAACCGATTAGTAACTTTAGTTTATTTTATTTATCACTACCTTATATTTTTCAACTCACCAGGAAGCCATTCGATAGTTTAAAAATAAAAAAAATCGAATCAATCGAAAGATCATAGTAAAACACATTTCTAAGCGCATAAAATATTTATTCTCTTGTACCCGTTATCGAAATATTAGGTCTTAAAATTTACCGAAGTTTTAAGAAATGTCTTCAAATTAAGCGAGTTTTGTTGAGTAATGTAAAACTTCTCTCACACACTTAGTAAATGGATGTCCTGTTATATGCAAACAGTGAAGTCGAGTAGTAATTTCTCGCCAAATCTTTAAATTTGGCACTTTTCTTAAAATTCGACCGACTTGAATACCTTATATCACGATAGTGGGGGCACGTGGGCAAATAATTTTCGCATCAGAAAAGAATGCACATACTCTTTCGATTGCTACCTATTTAAACCTCCGAGGAAAGTTTCGAAGTTTAGCAATATTCGATGAGTAATGGAGGACTTTTCTCACACGTTTTGCAGATGAGTGCCCCTCAGGACGAATGGACTTGCAGGCCGTGAAGTCGAGTGGTACCTTCCATTTCTTGCCAAGCTTTTAAATTCAGCACTTTTCTAAAAATTTCGGCTGACTTGAAGAGTATATCTATCGATTGTAGGGGCTGACTTTTTTCATCAAAAAAGTCAGAATATGCTCTTTAGATTGCTGGCTGTTTCAACTTTTTTCATTATTACACTATTCGTGTGGTTTTCCGGTCAGAATTGTGTTCAGGGCTCTTTCATTGAAGAAAAAAGTCCATGACATGGTGCTTTGAGACTTGAAAACGTATCACTGAATAAAAAGTCCATGACGTGATTTAAGTATCTTTAACCCATCTTATGTTCTTCATTTTAAGTTTTAAGAAAACGGGCAAGATTGATAACTGATTGAAAATATTATCCTTATAAAAATACAGAAACTTTAATTTATCTGTAATATTCATTATGAGGTCATTTCTACCATTTTGCATACCAAAACAATGCGTCAAAAGAATTCCTATAAGTTAAGCCTTTAAGTAAAGTTATCGTCAATACCATTAATCACAATTCGAAGAACTTCTACATTAGTGCTCATAGTGCTTCTTTCATCTAAATTTAACACTAGAACGACTGACATTTTCTGTATACCTAGAAAGACTGAAGGGGCCAGTGTGGCCCCTACCCATTTTTGGGGTGAATTATTTTAAAAAATCTTCCTGAGTGTGTCCACATGCCCAATGCACCTTCTTTCATGACTAAATAAAAACTTAGTATGCAATTATTTGTAGTGTTGCTCTCTATACTGGCCAAAATCTTGGATCAGTTTTTCTTTTCAAGAGCAATGGCTACCATTAGGCTGGTAAGCAGTCTGTACTGTTTATAGCATTTGGATATCCAACTGGCTGTATAAAGCGAAAGTTACAGGTTAAGCTAGAGAGAATGGCCTTTTTTTATGCTAGAACAATTAGGAGAAATGAAAAAAAAATTTTTTTTAATTGTAAAAAAGCTTAGGGGCCACTGTGGCCCCTCCCGTCTTTCTAGGTATAAGGATCAATATTTACAGTACTATGAGGCGTATAATAAAATGATTAAACAAGCATTCAAATAGTGTCATAAAATGAAAAGTCAGGAAGTTACATTACGTTCCGTTAGACATTATCCGAGTTATTAAACAACAAACTATGCGAGGGGCCAAACAGGCCCCTCCGTCTTTCTAGTGTTAATTTATCTGTAATATTCATTATGAGGTCATTTCTACCATTTTGCGTACCAAAACAATGCGTCAAAAGAATTCCTATAAGTTAAGCCTTTAAGTAAAGTTATCATCGATACCATTAATCACAATTCGAAGAACTTCTACATTAGTGCTCATAGTGCTTCTTTCATCTAAATTTAAAACATTTCCTTTACCATAGTCTCAGCACAAAGAAAAGACAACACCGAAATAGCGATTGCCAGTGAAGTCATTAAGATATTCATACCGCGCCGTCTGTCATATTTTCAAGAGAGTAAATTTAATTCAAATCCCTTTCGCGGTCTTTTGGAATTGAATGCTACAGTAATTACAGTTTACAATGGCTCATGCAGCACTTGTTAAAATGAACATAATTTTGTGACTGCCATATTTTCTGTCTTGTACTGAATGAGCTTCGCTTGAATAAGACGAAAATTTATGCCACGTGGCATCGGTGAGGCGTTGGTTATGTCCCACGGAACAATCAATGGCAACAAGATTATGAATTACTCTTGCATAAATTAGAATAAGCTGCCAGAAGATGTAATGTGTCCCCCTTTGAAACCTCCGCGAAATCAATTCAGACATTATGTTAAATGAAATCGAAAGTAAAATTTGTTCAAAGCTATTCTTGACTTTATCAGCAACTTGATAAAACGTCAGTTTGTTACTTCTGGCATAAAATTATCTTTCCACATTTTGGAGTACTTTGGCTAGGAAACCTTTTTCATCCTTAAATTTGTTTGGTTGTGCGTTTTTTAGGTAATGTAATTTTTAACTTGCACCATTTTAATTTTATACTAAAACCTCATTAGATTTGTCGCTTCTATGATTATTGTGGAATCAATATTTACAGAATGTAAAAAGGTTGTTTTATTATAATCCTGATAAAAAGCTAAAAATATAAGTATTACGGTAACGGCATTTAACTATTTTTCTAATAACTTAATAACTGCGATATTTATTTACTGTAGTGTTTATTATTACATCATCTTATACTTTTGTATTATTAATTTGTATTTATTTATGCATTTTTAATTTTTTTTAATTGTTTAGTGGTAGCAGTGAAATTAAAAATGAAAATTCTTCTAACAAAAAAGATTAAGATTTACGATTCCAGAATTTAGGAAATTTTGCCATAATAATCTAAAGGAAAAAATAGTTACTTTAAAATCCTAGCGTTCAAGAAGTCGTATAACATACATAATTTACTAAATTGCTTAAAAGCTTAGAATTTATGAAAATCTACAATAACTAATATTGTGACGTAATTTACAAAAGTTGCTTTCCGAAAATCTTTGAAAACTGCAATATTAAAATTTTTAAAAAATCTATGCTTAGAATTTTTGACACCGAACGTTACAGCAAACTATTTTCTGGAAAGAAATATTCTCTCAATGTGACTTTGCATGTTATAGTTTTCATGCTGAAAATTGCATCAAAACGATTGTAACTGTAACAACTGTGTAACTCACAGTACACCGGAAGAAATGTGTAACATACGGAACACTAAGAAGTGCAACACATGGAACACTGTAAGAACTGTTGACGAACACCTAAACTTTGCTTCAATACAACAACATAGATCAATATGGTGGAATGCGCAAGCAATATGGAGCCCTAATGTAGATATACAGGGTCTGTATAAAAAAAATGATACTGAGCTGTGTTCTAAGAATTTATTGCAGATATGAATACTCACACCTAAAATTATTCAAAATAAGACCCTTGGCCTAGCACACACTTATCCCAGCGAGTCTTATAAGCTTCGAAGGCTGCTTTGTAGTCTGCTTCCCGGAATGTCCTTCAAAAGTCTTGTACCAGCTCTTTCACGGCCTCTAGAGTTCCATGGTGATGCCCTTTTAGTAATGTTTTGGTCTTCGGGAATAGAAAGAAGTCTTCTGGAGCTAAATAGTGGCTGTAGACGGGCTAGGGAAGCGTAGAGATACCATTATTGGCCAGGAAGTCTTGGAGGATGAAGCAGGTGTTTCCAGCATTTCTCAAATTTTCAGTGATGATGTTGTGAACTGTCATTTTATCATGTCCTACTTCATCTGGAATCATTCTCACTTAACCGGCGGTCCGAATTTAGCACAACACGCACTCGTTCCACGTTTTTCTCCTTTCTGCTGTTGACGGAAATCCTGTTAGAGATTCATCATCGATGCTATCCCGGTCATCTTCAAAACACTTGTGCCACCGAAACATATGCGCCTTTAACGGACAATTATCTCCGAGCACTTGCTTACACATCTCTAAAGTCTCTGAGGCCGATTTACCAAGTTCCACACAAAACTTAATTGCTCCTTTAACAGACAATTATCTCCGAACACTTGCTTACACATCTCTAAAGTCTCTGAGGCCGATTTGCCAAGTTCCACACAAAACTTAATCGCGTAACGCTGCTCCAAATGTTCTCTGCCTTTTGGAGCTGGAACCGACGTTTGCAACAGAGGTGCACTATAACGACGATGCTGTGAGTCCCACCAAAAACCCCTACCACCGGCCTAACCAGTTTGTGCGCACTTGAAAAGTACAGTCACTTCAGGAAAATATGAGCCTCATTACTTATAGTACAGACCCTAGTACTCTCCTTACGGAAAAGCCTGTTTTATTTGCAAAAAAGAACTTGAAATTGTTATACTTTGAGGGTCTATTTAGCATTATGGTTCGTAATACTTGTGAGCACCTTAAAGGATCCGTCATTTCGTTTTCGGCAGATCTAGGAGTTAAACCTTTGAAAACATTTATTTATTCGGCTTATCGTTTGCCACAGAGGAAGGGAAATGAGCGATGAACCTTCTTTGTTTAAGTTTTTAAAACGAATATCCATGACTAGCATGTGTCTCTTTTAAATTACTTCTAATGTTTTTCCTATGTCTATTTTGTGTAAAATGGTATTTATAATTTAATTACAGTTTTTTAATGAAATGTCTAGAGTTTTAAAGTTAAGTACTTTAATTTTAATAAATCCTACTTGATAAATAAGTAATTTATGAATTGCATTTATTGGAAGAGTAATTTTACAAAATTTTTCAATGAGTTGTATAGTTTGAAAACATTATTTAAAGTTCACAACTCTTGTTGTGCAGTCGGCCCATTGACAATATTGTTCAGGCATTCCACCCTTTTGTTCTCTTGTGCTAAAGCATAGTTGAATGCATTCCTTCCGTATTGTTTTCTGGCATTGAAGCATAGTTGAGGCTTTTGACACCAGCTTTTGACAACATTTCTAGTTGTAATGGTGAGGAAATTTTCGCATAAAAACTACATCGAAAAAAGATCGCATGAAATATCATTCCTACTGTCTAACAGAACTTAAAAGTAACTTTCGGATAGCTTTGCCTTTAGTGAGGATTAAAATGGCGACCGCTTGATAATTTTCCGAGTTATGTATGCAGCGGATTAGGCAACTGAATGTACAATGAGCAGTTCTCACGCAACCAATTCTAAAGGAGTGGCATGCGAGGAATTTGAATTAAATCACAGAAACTGAACACAACGGACACAAGCTTCACGACTACATCCTGTTCTCGGATTTCACTTCAAATATCCATCCGCTTTTAAAGCAACCGTGCAATTCGAATTCCACCTGCGTATTTGATTGAGAGTGTTGTTTTCCGAGCAGTAATAAATTACTTAATATTATATAAAATGCGTAGTTTGATATTTTGTATTGCTACAAAAATCTGTGATAAATATTAATAAATGTTTTTTTTTTACTTAATTGATAGTATTCTAACTTTGATAAGACACGATGCGAATTTAAATATAGAAGGACTATTGCGTGTTCAGTTTAATATAATAATAATTATTATTATTATAACACGTTCTACTTAAATTTTATGCTTAATTTATTCGCGGGTCAACTTCTAAGCTTGAAATGAGTTTGACAGAGCAATAAATAATCCTGAAGTAAATCAAGTAGAATGCATTTCTTGCGAAAATGTACTGGTTAAAACTGTATCCTGTCTTTAGCAGTTTAGGCAATTAACATGTACAATATTATTTCAACAAATTTAGCTTCTACAACTCATATAAAACTATACTTCAACACTGCAAATTGCAAATGAAGTTCGATATTTTGCCCACTTCAATTTGACAATAGTGACTATAGAGGTCAAAAACATTGTCCACTGATTGCATAACAAAATTTAACTTCAGGGCAGGTGATACAACAGTTACTTATATAACTCATTGAGAAAACTACTTAAGGGTTTTCTGCATCATTTCTCTGGCCAATTTTATTTTATATATGAAGTGATTCGCCAATCGGGTTTTAGGCAAGTATAATTTTTTTTCACAGTTATGTCAAGGACTGGTTACATGATACGAAAGAAGATTCGATAGAGAATAACTCGCGTGTCAAGCAATATTTTTTTAAGAATGACGAATTAAGCACAACATATTTGTAAGAATATATAATGCGAACCGTGCGGTTGTAGTGTGGGTCAAAACTTATCAATCAAGCTCCTGAGCGAAGTGTTGGTAACTTTAGTGAATCCATGTGCAGGCTTTTGTCAACCTAAGTAATACACTTGAATCGTCGAGTCTGTTATACATGTATGTATGGTCAGTGGCTGTAGATGAAATGAGTTTGAATGTTAAGTATAAGAACAATACTGCCGTGCTAAGCACAAAAGTAGTATCTGCACTTTTTGTCAAAATTGAGGTATTGTCACTAGGTGATTCTTTGTCACTTACTTTACCCAAATACAATGTTTTGTGGTCATTTATCGATAGGAAATATTTTTTTAAAAAATCTGAAAATGTTTCATCTGAATCAAATACATGGAGACACACAACTTTAAACGGGAATTTCTCATTTTGAACTTAGTTGCAGATACCACTTTTGTGCTTAGCACGGCAGAATAAGGGAGAAAAGATTCTATGCATTGTTGTACATAACTTTCAAAATGCATTTTTGTAGTTAACTTTTTTTATAACTTTCACACACATTAAAAGAAAAGAAGAATAAATCAAAACTACAAATTATTCTATTTTTATTAGTTTGTATTCAAATATTACAATATACCTACTCAAAATATTTATGCCATTTTTTACTAATGATTGGTTTTTGTAGTTTAAACTAATAGCATTTAGTTACATTTTGTCAAGACCGTGGAATATTTTCAACATGCCTTTATTGATTGTACCATTTTTCTCTTGCATCAGTTAGTAAACTAACCTAGAGGGAGATTGTGGCACAAAAGAGCATTAAATTCAGATTTTGAATCAATAATTATTGTATTTTTTTTCTGTGAAATGTGTCCCTATTATTGCAGGCAGGCAATATCTTCTGAAAATATTTACGGTTCTCATAAAGTATCCCCCACGACATCGCTTCCTTGGAACCGTATCTCACCACTATCGATTCTGTCGGGTTCTGTAAATTCTATTTGCGACACACACGCTTTCTCGCGCCATTTCCAATATCGGTTCCGTTCCATCCATAAAACAACCCACGTCCCACAAGCAAAACTTCGAAAATTCCTCCAGTCACATGAACCATTGAAACGGGCTGCCTCTTCTCTTTTTTTTTCCCCCACTTCCTTCAAGGTAGAGGTGCGAAATTTTTGGAGGTGCCAGAAAAATCGATGCCCTTTATCTTCGCAGAGCCAGAAAAACAAAGCCATTTCTTCCCATACCACGCGGCGTTTGCTTCTTGGATGGCAATTAGCCGTTTCCGAAAATATTGGAACAATCACGCACTAGTTTTAGCATTGTTATCGTTTATTGAGTATCGATTGGTGCTCTTTTCCCTGTTTAGAAGAAATGACGGTTCATTTGATGCAGTGAAGTGAAATGAAGTGGGCATAATGATGTTGTACATAGTAAATACGGGGAAGCATGTTAAGATGGACTGAAATGAATTCTTTACAGATATGTAGTAATAGTAACGTTAATGAATGATGTAAAAACTAACGTAAAAATAGTTTGGACTATATTTTCTATTAATGATAATAAAGCGTTTATATTTTTTGCGTTTACTCGATTGTAAGTTAGTTATGACATTTTAAATTAATCCCTTACTACCTTAAACAGCAATATTCTACCGTGCTAAGCGCAAAAGTAGTATCTGCACTTTTTGTCAAAATTGAGGTATTGTCACTAGGTGATTCTTTGTCACATACTTTACCCAAATACAATGTTTTGTGGTCATTTATCGAAAGGAAATATTTTTTTTAAAAATCTGAAAACGTTTCATCTGAATCAAATACATGGAGACACACAACTTTAAACGGGAATTTCTCATTTTGAACTTAGTTGCAGATACCACTTTTGTGCTTAGCACGGCAGTATTGTAAACGCACTTATTTTTGCTTTCACATCGTAACCGCGAAAATTTAAGCCCTGTGAAGTATTTTTGCAGCATTATTTCGTTTTTTCACAAAAAGTTCCCGAAATTTTCAGCTCGGGAAATCACCAATATTTTTTTTTCGGAAAAATAACTGTTCTTATAGTATATTTTTAATGCAATAACCCGGAAATATTTTTAATCTACAATTTTAATCTAATTATGCATCTACAACAGCATTTCACGCATTGAAAATCGGAAATATACCCTAACACTTTCGTCAAGCGTATTTTCATGCTTTGTATTGAAGATAAAAATTTGCCATCGTAGAAAATTGGGGAAAAGAACATTTTTTTTAATATTACGCTTCAATGTTTTTTTTTAAATTTAAAATCTTTATCATTCTAACTGCTGAAAAATCAAACCAGCACACATCTTTTCTTTTTCTGTTATCTTCCATTTAACCCTTGAAAAGTTTTTTTTTTAAATCAAATTAATCCCTCTTACGGTATTTATTGTCTTTGTAAATTTTATTGATTTAAAATGAACTTTATTTGAAAAACCTTAGAAATATCTCTGGCGTAAATACATTAATACAATAATCTCACAATGTAAATTACGTTTCACGTTTTAGAGGAGTGCTTCTCTTTACAAATCATTTTTCCAAAATTTTAATTTCGCTTTCGAAATTTTTTTACTTTGACATTAAATTTACTGCATTTCCTAGCGTTAACCTTTTTCCTAATTCACTGCTAATTTTGTTTAGCTGCACTTTCAGAAACGCATGCAAAGCAATATCTCGCCAGGTACGAAAAGCAACGTTTAAACGTTTCACAAACGTTTTTAAATGGTTGTCACTAATCAATCATATTACAATGTTTATGAAACGAAATGTGCTACCTGAGTTGTCGTATTTGGCTTCGTGAAAAATGCTCTGGCTATTGATGAACATTCCATGAGGTTTGAGAATGAATTTCCAAACCAGTGAGAAAAGTATCGTTGTAAACGACAAAGTTTACTTTACGACTGAAGAACATTCGAAAAGGTCGATTTGGTTCGGAGAGAAAATTAAATAAATAAGATAGTTTTTAATTGCAAGTTTGTATTGCGATCTCTTGGACAACAGTGAATTAACCTTGCAAGACGATATACGTAGCCAAAAAAAAGGCCGTGCGCTGGTATTTCTACCAGTAGATATATCAATGCACATTTTTTTTCTTTTCGTGAATTGCGTATTGACTTGTCTATTGATAGAGATTCCAGCAAATGTACCCGATATATATATATATATATATATATATATATATATTTTTTTTTTTTTTTTTTTTTTTTTAACTTATGAAACAAAACTTACGTTTCCCGGAAATTTCTGAAAATGAGGACATCTTTTAAATATTATCTCCCACAAATTAATTCCTATATTCGTATGAGACTCTTTCAATAAAGTTTCTCAAGGTGGGATAGAAACTCGGTGATCAAAGCAGAAACATCTCCTGAAAAGGAATATTAATCTTCATCTGGTGAAAGAGACCTAAATCACTGAAATCCTTAAAATGAATGAAGATAGAAACTTCGAGATATCTCGTAGCCGAAATTCGATGCCTTAGGTCAATGGCGAGTGTATTCATCTCGTATCTTTCCTGCCCCAGTTCCAAGGCGACTCTTCTAGCTGTTGCCATCCTTTGAGTAAAATCGATCATCATTTCTAGTGGCATGATTTATGGAACCCCAAACATGTCACCTCCTCCAAGATTTGTGGCACTCTTTGTTGAACATTTTGGCAAATATCTCCTTCTTTCCTTGTAAAATATTCCATATTTTGAATCGATGACGTCAAAGTTGGATCTATAGAACGGCATTTCTGAACAATTGTGATCCGGCAACTATTTTTTTCCTAATATGTTCGGTTTTTTTTTTTTTTTTTAATATTTCCTTATTTGTAAGAGACAGATTTAGCAATAGTTTGTCGTATAGTGCCATTGATTTCAAAGCTACAGTCTGATTAAACATTTGTTTAAATTGATTCCGTTCTTTAAATCTGGTTCTTGTTTCGGTTCTTTTGGAACTCCGGTTCTTTGAAAAAATCAAAACTTATTTTGATGGTTCCATGTAAATGAAGTATCACGAAGACGCGTTTTTTATTGTTGAAACCATTGAGAAGAGATAAAATGGAGGAAAAGACTTTCATTTATGAAACCAAGACCCCAAGTCACGTGATAGATTGTAAAGCAAAGCATTGGGAGAAATCTGGTTTATTTCGCTTGCTTCACGCAAAACGTGCCAACCATTCGTCGTTGTTGAGTCACGTGACTTGGGGTCTTTGGGTCAGCTTTAGCTAATGCAATGATTGGACTTGCTCCCTCCACTATTATTCGTGCTCGAAGGTTGGAACATCTGAATTCAATCTACGATCTGCCCGTATTTTACGATTTGTCTGAAGCATAGTCTTAGTAAGAACTTTCTTAGAAACTCTCTTGTCAATCTTGCTCTCTTTTATGGTAATTTTCTTTGTCAGACCAGATCCTTTATTTCTGATAATTATGAGCTCGTCAACACTGCCAAACGTCACAGATTTGATTAGGAAACACGCAACTGTTTTGAAATATTGAGTGACCCAGACCATCATTTTATCTTTATGATGAATTTTTACGCTAACAAGGATATTTGTTCCTGTCCAGACATGTGGTTTGATAATGTTTAATATTAACTACTGTCAACCGGGACAACCTTACTAAGTAGGACTTGCTCAGTTTTGGAAAATGATAACATTTAGCTCTCTACTAGGTTCAAAAACCAGCTAATAGATATGTTAGTTTTCATTGTACAAAGACACTCCCTCATCTTTTAGCTGATTTTGGAACTTAGTACAGCGCCAAATATCATCCTTTCCAAAAACCAGCTAAGGCGTCTAACTTGAGGAAGCAGTCCCGGTTGACGATATAAAAAATAAATAAAAATAAAATAAATTAACGATTTTGGTGTTTGAAGCAAATTTTCAGATCCAAAGACGCGTACCGTTTCCTTTTTATCGAACGAAACTTAGAGTAAAGACGCCATATTTTGTCCTCCGCCCCCACCCCTTAAACTTTTTGAGATCTAAGTATCATATGCTACGATCAACTAATCTATAAAAAATAACATAACGTCACCAACCAAGCCTATGAATGGTATTTAAGCTTAAATGCATGAAAAATAGTTTGTTTCCCGTTAAAAAAAGAAAAGATTTTTAGGAAATGCAGTTTTACTAGACTGAAAATTGTAGTTGTCCAATTTATGTCTCCCTTCCAATATATACCTTGCAGAAGAGGTAATAATAATATATTCAGACTAAGAATTGCATTAGCGAAAAACATTACAAATTGTGCACTTTTAGTAAACAATATTTAATCAACGGTACGATTAATATTTCAACAGTCCGAACAACGTCACAAACGATTTTTTTTCTTTTCGTTCTTTACCGTAGAGCACGTTTTATGTTTCCACGAGGAGCATTGAGGACAAAACACCCATATTTCCGGATACTTGTCTTCATAAACACGCTTTTTGCACATATGATACTTTGCATCATCGTCGTTTTCTTGAATTTTGGTTTGGGACGAAAATAGGAACATTCTATCTGCCAATATAGTGACTGCCTGCTCTACGTGAAGTGAACCAAACATGGGAAAAAGTTCAGGTCACTTTTTTTTATAACTTACTCAAAGCAAGTATGTCAAATTCAACTAAATAAACAGATTCCAATAACCATGAGGATTACTTATAAATATTATGACAATAACTCTAATTCCAAAAGTCAGAATAAGTGCTCCCAAACAACAACGCAGAGGACTAGATTCGTGAAACATCCACAAATATATCGTATTCTTAATTTCAACCAATAAAAAATATCACCAGTGGCTACACATAGCATCAGACTACTGAAGCTGAGGGGGATGAAATTGGACGTGAGGACGAAGTATGGCTATTTACCCTATGGTTAAACCAAGATTCAGAAACAATTCTCTCATAACTGGAAATTTTATACATGCACAGTAAATTTGTACGTCATCGAGAATTTTTGCAAAGTCATTGAAAAAATTTACGTTTTTTCGACAGCAAGAGAAGCGACTGTCCGAGTTTTTTTTTTTTTTTTCTCAACCCCACAGTTCTAACACTAAACTATACCTACCAAAGAGAAATTTTCCGTCCGAAGAGTTACTTAAAACAACTAGTTGAAAGATTTTTTTATGTTAATATTTATATTTTTAATCAAATGAGAATATTGAATAACATCTATCAATGTTTTTCGTTTCAAAGTAAATTAACAATGAACATTCTACTCTGCATTGTTATGTTTATCCAGCCGTACTCAGTATGCTCCCTTCAGAATTTTTTTGAGTTTACGATTTAAAACACTCATAAACTTGACATTAAGTTACATAAACTTTTTCTTTTCTTTTACACGCAACAGCTAATTCGTTTATTCATGAAAAACAATGTTATTAGTTAAATTCAGCAACGTCATCAAAGAAAAGCACACTATTTTCGTTAATATTTATGTTAAAACTCATGTGAATTAATTGTATTATTTATGCAGCTGAAAAAGGGGTAGGGTAATCTGACTGCTCTAATCCCGTGAAACTGATCGCTTTAGCGTGCAGCACATCCAAGTTTTTGACTTCCTAAAAAAACAGAAGACGTGCGTTAGTGACCTTAAAATATTGATTCTTTTTTGACAAAAAAATTAATCTGAACCCTTTAAGGCCGTAAGCTTTGTGGTAGAGGGTGGATGTTTTTTATGCATAAAACTCTTAAATGGCGATACCAATAATATGAATGTCATGTTTTTTGAACATTGGTGAAAAAGATTTTGTATAAATATATGGAACATATGTGCCTACAGTGTTGCCAGATGGTCAAATCCAGATTTCCCCAATTCCCTTCCAACTTTTCCCCAAAAAGCGATGTTTTCTATCAAAATTCCCCAAATTCAAAAATTATTTTCCCACCAATATTTACATAAAATGAGTCGACTTCCTCTAATATTTTTGTCTCTCGAATTTTTTTTTCCCCCAAATAGCCAAATTTTCTTATAAAATTCCCCAACTTTTTTTTTCCCATTTTCGCTTTTTTTTTTTTTTGTCTTCTTTATCTTTATCTTTTTTTTATTTTTACTAATAATAAAGCTGAAAGTCTCTCTAACCGGATCTCTTTGACACACATAGCACCTAGACCGTTCGACCGATTTTCATGAAATTTAGCAAAGAATTAGTTGTAGCATGGGGGTGTGCACCTTTAAGCGATTTTTCGAAAATTCGATTTTGTTCCTTTTCTATTCCAATTTTACGAACATTTTCCCGAGCAAAATTTTCATAAGATGGACGACTAAATTACCAAGTTATCATAATGCGGAACCGTGACGTGGCAAACCAATTGGCGAGAAATTCATTATGCATTATTTGTAAATATACAGGTGAACCAAAATACCTTTTAATTTTCTACTACGGGCAAAGCCGTGCGGATGCCACTAGTCATAAATACAAGCGCCTGACCGAAAGATAAGAAATAACCAAATATTTTCTTTCTACTCGTATTTACTTACTCTGCTTCTGTATGTACATTTAAACTATGATTTTTGTATATATTTATCTAACATTCTTCATCACACTTATTTTTGACTGTTTCACGTATCAATTAGTTACTCACGCAGAACTATTAATGCAAATTCCGTAGCATAATATTCCACATAATGCGAATTCCATAAAGTTGAGCAAACCTAAGCCAACCCTGTTCGATACAAACAATGTAGCTACCAGATGTCAAGACGCGAATTTAAATACAAAAAAAAAAAAAAAAAAATTCGCCAAGTTTTCCCCAAGGAAAAATTTTTTCCCCAAAGAATTCCCCTCAAAACCCATTTCCCCAAAACTTCCCCAGAGAGCACCAGATTTTCCCAAATGGGGAAATTTCCCCCAATCTAGCAACACTGTGTGCCTATATGGTCTATTAGATTTGCAAAGCTACAACTGTTTTTTTTTTTAATTTAAATAGTTTATTAGGCAGTTCATAAATATTTTAAAATTTAATACACTACCTACATTCAATATTCAATTAAGAAGTATAATTAAAAAGTAAAATTATGAAGATGTGTTGAAAACATTTCAAAATAAAGTTGCGTTTGATGAATGGGTTGAAAATAAAATTACGTTTGTGTATTAAAAATAAAATTAGTGTATTTTTTAAACTTTTTGTTTTCGTTAATATTGAAATTTTAAAGTTTCGAAAAACAGAGGGAAAACGTAATTTATAAATTATTTGCTATTTCTATTCGATAACCTATATGCAATAAATTTTGAACTTAAGGTGACATATGAGACAGTGAAAAGCAAAGGGATGTAAGTACCAAAATGAAAAATTTGGAGATAACCAGTACACAAATGGTATGCCTCTATTGTTTTGAAATACTTATTTACTTGTACATATATCTGCCTTTTTAATTCGGATTAAGGCACTCAAATCAACCTCCGTTAATTCCTTTAAGATCTAAGAACAGATTGTTATCCAATCAAATATTGAAGATTCATATTTAATTCCTTTAGAAATGAATCATTAAAACTCGATTAAGTCACGTCAGCTGAAACGACTTCATCAATTTTGAGTGATGTACTTTAATCGGATTAGGATGAATTAGCAATAAAGAGGTGATTAATAGTAAGTTTTAAAATGATGACAGAATGAAGAAAAGCCGAAAAAATATACGATATGATATTATAGATGAATTTGAAGAATTGAATTGTTTCTTTTATGATAAGTACATAATTATAATAACTCAAATTAAAATTCGACTGCCTATTCTTTTGATTTTTTTTTTTTTTTTTTTTTTTTTTTTTTTTGAAGAAAAAATTCAATTTAAAAGAAAAGGTTTATCATGATAGTGACAAGTAGTTTTACAATTGTAGTGATTTATGACGAAAAAACTCAATTTAAAAGAAAAAGCATCTCATTATAATAACAAGCAGTTTCATAATTATATTAATTTATACAAGATGAATTGTTCGTATTGAAGAATTCCCTAGGGCTTTCAAAAATCCTGTTTATGATACGGAATATCAATCTAAAGTATTCTTGTATTAAAAAGAAGTTGACTTTTGTAGAGAAAACTAGATACGGCTTGTAGAAATATACATTGTTTTTAGCTATTTATAACAAATATAACTTTTTATCTTTCATTTTAATTTACCAGACAATTAGGAATCTCTTTCTAGTTTTAGTTGGGCATTTAATTTTTTTTTCAGTATGTTAGCAAATCTGTTCATTCAAAAATTTTGTTTTGCAGTTTAGAATGTTTACAGTTTAAATCGAAATGTTTTTTAGAATGCTTTACTAATCCACTTACAAGGCATTATTTGAAATTTTTGACAACAAAAAGAAACCAACCTCATGTTTGTCAATATTTTGTTAATAATACGCGTAATACTAATTTCTGTTCTAAGTTCACTGTTGAAATATGCTCCTATTTCTTCGATAAACATATGTGCCCCCATGTGAATTGGTACCCATTAGATTTTGGCGCTAATTCCTTCAAGGGGCTTTAACAATCGAGCGTTTTCTCTTTTATAGATATCTGCTTTATCTGAAAAAGTAATGGGCGGTATCAAACAAAAATTGGTCCAATGGTGAGCTCTAGAGGGTACAGGGACTGATTCAGTTTTGTTGACGATATATCAAACGGGGATGAAGCAATTAAACAGTTTTTTTCGATACTTGTGACTGCTATATCTCAAGAAGTAATCAACGGAATCAAGCAAAAACTAGTCCAACTGCAGAGCTAAAACGGTAAAAGAACTATTTTGATTTGGCACTAGTTGCTTTGAAGGGGTGATACACTCGAACGTTCTCTCTTGTTCGGTGCGTCTGAAAAACGATAAATATTTTAGCTATAAAGTAAACATTTAAACTTGGTCCTGATCTTCGGAAGTTTCTTTCAAAACGTTAAGATCACCCTTGGCCATGGCCTTGGTAGCCGATGTCATGCCGAAAAGCGCCAATAAAAATATTTATTTTCAAAAAAAAAAAAAAAAAATACAACTTACATGTGTTTCTACCGATTTGCTTAGTATATCTGTGTACCTATCATTAATTTATCCATTTATATCTAGCTTTTTATCAATATATCTATATCTCTATCTGTACCTATATTTATCTATATATTTTTATGCCTAGTTCTCTATCTCTTCCTGTTTATATCCATCTATGTGCTTATCTATACCTATTTATATCCATCTACGTATTCATATATACCTATTTATATATATACCTATATTTCTATTTATATATATCTGTCTATCCGCTTAGGTGAAAACATTAATGAAAATCTTCACCACAAAATCTGAAAACCACCATGAATATTTCTCTTTCTATTTATATTTACCTATTTGAATCCATCTATGTATTTATCTATATATAACTACTTATATCCATCTATCTATGTATTTATCCGTACATCTTTCTATTTATATTAACCTATTTGTATCCATCTATGTATTTATCTGTACCTATTTATCTATATATTTATCCATATATCTCTCTATCGCTTCCTATTTATAGCTACCTGTTTATATCCACCTATGTATTCATCTATACTTATTTATATATCCCTACATTTCAATTTGTAATTATATCAATCTGTCTATCCGCCTGGGTGTAAAAATAAATGAAAACCTCCACCATAAAAAGTTTCTCGCTTCGCCACTGTTTGTTCAAATTAAAATTCAGAAAAATAAAAAACCGCCGTGGTCAGTAATGGCTGATGCGCTCTGATCCTAGATTTCTTCGAGCTCGCAACGGCAGCTGTATACCCCCCCCCCCCTCCCTCTCCATTCGCTTCAGAACAGATCAGCGTCATACCGATATTTGCTTTCACATCTGCCACTTGGTCTTTAACGGGAAACATCTCAATTCGACTCGGATATCAATACATTTCTGCGGTCAGGCCGCTTCTTCTGCGTACGGGCGTCGCGCGCTGTAAATATTTTTGTGTGTGGCTTCTGTGGTGGCTAGTGATGTCATGGGTTCGGGGAGAATAGAGCCACCGGGTTGCGGTCATTGTCATCAAGGTGGCTGAAGAAGGAGAAGTGATGTTGCCCGTATGCGTCTCGGTGCAACACTGGAAAACCTTCCGCAGCAAACCCAAGGTAAACAAAGCTCGGTTTTTGTTTCTAATTCAGAAATAATACCGTTTTCTTGTGTTGAACAATGCGAAAAACTCTGTCACTCACGGCTTTAAATTATGTTTCTTTCCAATATAATTTCAATAGTCATAATTAATCGCATTGAAATCATTTTTATTGAAAGACGTATTTAGTTTAAACTATTATTTTTAGTTCGTAAATTAGATTTAAAGATACGTTCATATGTTGAATAATACGAAAGAAAGCCCCCCTTATTTTAAACTTGCTAATGTCTTATATAATTTAAACGTTTGTCATCACGTCTATTTAATTATATGTATTCATTGACATATGTCATGTCAGTTTTGTACTTTAATAACATAGCGATATTTATATTTTCTTATATTGAAAAATACATACGAAAAAAAAAATCTACTGTTTTTTTTTTTTTTTTAGTTGGTAATTTTCGCAAAAGTTCAACCGTCATACTTATTCGCATTTAATAATCTGCAAGTTTTTAAGTTAATATATATATATGGAAACACCTGAGAATAAAAGTGACATTTTTGAATGCGCTTTGTAAGTAATAAAGAATAAAATTAGATATCTGTTTTTTTATAAATAGCAATGTACATATTCTGGTACTATTTTGTGGTTTAACGGAAGTTCAAGAAGTCTTGGATTTTATTCCAACACGTGAAATGTCGGAACTCTCAAATTTTTAAAGAGGCCAAAAAAATTGGAGCGCGTCTAGCTGAAGCAAGTGTAACTGAAACATTTCAACTTTTTGGTGCACCTAAAAGTACAGTATCAAAAGTCATGACAGCATACACACAGCGTGGTAAGACAAGCTCGACAAAGCAAAATAGTGGGCGGAAAGAGAAGCTCAGTGAAATAAACCGACGGGTATTGAAGTGGATTGCAATGTCTAAAAAGCGAACAACAGCAGAAAAAGTGACCACAGAACTCAATCACCATATAGAGTCACCAGTGTGAGCGATTAAAGTTAGAAGGGCACCTTTATAAACAGAACATTTACGGCAGAGTAGCGATTCCAAAAAAAATTTCTATAAAATAAATTTTTCAATAAAAAAAAAAAAAAAAAATATATATATATATATATATATATATATATATATATATATATATATATATATATATATATTGCATTTTTTGCATTTTTGTCATGCATTTCATGCATTGTATTGTACGTTAGCTTTGTTGTACAGTATTTATTGGGTTTCCGCTGAAAAGAAAAACTCGGAAAAAATGTCAAACTCCTACATGTGACACACGTTTCTTTAAATGCCTCGAAAACTCATCTTTGCAGATACTGCCGTTTACCAGTAGTGGTGTGTGAGTGTGCGTGTCATTACTTATAAACCTGTCATCTGAATTAAACATCGCAAATGAAGTCAATTTCGGTCTGTCGGTACATTTTTCCAATAATTTAATAAACCTAAAAACACTGAGGAAATTCAGTAATATTGCAAAAGCTAAAACAGATTCAGAAAATATAAGAGATTATTTATATTTATTTCATTAACTTTCATGATGTTTACTAATTTTTTTTAGTAATTCTTTAGATTTATTTCACCTTTAGTAGATAAATATCAGTATTTTTTATTGTTTGCGGAAATACTTCGTCAAATAGTTGGTGTAATTTCATCAGCTGCTGACCTTTAACTCAATTTTAGGAAACACGTGCTCAGTTTCTTTCATGAAATGCAATTTATTTTCTTTCCTAACAACATTTGTTTTGTTAGTTTGGATAAAAAGTTTACCTTATATTTTGTTATGGAAAATAACTTTTATTAAGTTACTTCTTCTTAGAAATGCATGTCTTTATTTTCCGTATCTTTTTGCACAAAAACAAAAACAAAAAAAAAAGTTTCTAGCAAACTATCTATGACTTTTCTGTTTGCTGAATAAGAAATAAAAGTTGGTTTACATAGCAATTTATTTATTTTTTAATCTTATACATTATACTGAAATTTGCGAAATAATTTTTGATAAGCTTCAAGCGTTCATATGTTTTTTGTCCTAATAAAAGTTTGAATTCAGCCAACATTTGTTTTTACTCATATGCACAATACTTAATTCTTTTATTATTATTATTTATTTATTTATTTATTTATATATATATATTTTTTTTGTGCTTTCGTGTGCTCTCGAACAACATAAGTCAGCTGTTGGAACACCGTTTGTTTAATGCCTAGAATGAAAGGCTAAAATTAAAGAAAAACTGTTTTTCTCTAATTTCGAAAATAAAGATTAAAGTATTTTTACAATGAAATGATTTGATTTGATCATAAAAAATCCTTTTGAACTACTAAACGTGTACATAAAAGAAAAAAATGATACATGAGTAGATAATAGAACAAGAAACGAATAAAGAAATTAATTAATGTATGATAAAAAAATAAATGGGTGAATAATAAAGGAAATAAGGAAATAAAGTATTTTTCACATTAAGGAATGTAAATACATTAATCAATAAATGAAGACGTAAGTGCTTTAACAAAGGATTAAATGAGTAAATGAAATAAGGTACACTTTGAACCGAATCAACTTGACTAATTTTACAAATTATTTGAAATAAAAAGACGCTTAATATTAATAAATAAATACTGCACCGAATACTAGTAGGTCTCAGCAAATATTTACATGTAAATGACAGGAACTTTATTATTTTATTATAACAAAAATATTACAGTATGATTGCCAGTTTTTGAAAATTACTGGTGTTATCATATCTTTGACCTTCAGAGATAATTTTTTCCTGACTGGAATAGTCTGCATTCGTTACTGCATGGCTAAAGTATTACTAGATAGGTGGCGCTAAAAACAAAGAACACCATTTCACTTGGTCCCACTTTCCCCAAATTTCATTGATGGCATAGAATAAGATTGATAAAACATAAATTGCAAGTTTTTTCTTAATTTTAAAATTAATTATGTATGTATGAGGCGAGAGTTTTTTTCCTTTCATTCATGTCATTAACTTATTAATATCAAACAAACGGCAAAAAAAAAAAAAAAAAAAAAGATTTTAATTATAAATGCATTTTTTAAAAATTATTTGACAAATTGAAGTGTTTTTAAAACTTTACGATTTAAATTTTGTGCATATCAGTATATACTTTTTTATTAATCAATTACACTAATTTTTCAATAACGTCTGCACATAGATTCCTCTCAATTCTCACGTAATAGGGGAAATTTTATTGTCCGATGCTATTTTGCACTGCGTGAATTTTTTTTATATTTTCCACGCCTTCCATCTATTTTTACTAATGCACTAACTTAACAATTACAATATAAACAAATAAACAATCAAACCGTAAGATAGTATATCGTTCTTAAAGATGTATAAGAAATATTTCTTAAAACCAATGAGACTTGTATTATCAGTTACGTTGTTCTTCTGTTATTTTCTTTTTGAAGTAATGCTCACTGAAACAATATTCTGTTAATTTGTATGTAATATCAGATCCAATGCGTGATTTCTTCGCCATGTGTGGGACATTTGAACTAAATTTTCCCTTGCATTTATATGTATAGATACAAGTGCTATAGGCTAAAGCTATAGGTTGGAAATTTGCTGACCTAAAAAGTGTACTTTACTTGAGGGATTTGTGAAGTAATTTTTTCCCAATATTTTTTAATTGTTAGTTTTGAAATAAAGTTAATAAAGTCACGTGCAGGATACTTCTCAATTCTAGAAAAATATTCTCTGAAGTTATATTGTTTCAAATTGTTCCCACTTTATGTACTATTTTTTCTTCTTCTTTATTATTTTTTTTGGAATAAGTTTTAAAAAGAAAGAAGCAGTGGGCCCATAAAATTGAAAAGTAAACAATAATGTTAAGTGTTAATATTACAAAAGTAATGATTTTTAATCGTTGAATATTACCATCGAAATTATTCTCTGTTATGTGGTAGAGTCGCCTATTACCACAAAATACCAGCAAGAAGGAATGGCAATTTATTAACGGAAATTTTGTTTTCAAACTCTTCTTTATTTGTATTAGGGCCATTCCACGGAAAAGCAAATATTTCGTCCAGCACGGTGACAGTTTATTCCAAAAATAATACTTAAAACAAAATAATTTTATTCTCTAAAATATCACACATACATGTATGATTTCTTATGAGAAAAAATGCTTTTATTACACATTTTAAAACACAATTTCGAACTGTAACGAAAAGCAAAAAATTTTTGCTTTTCCGTGGAATAATCTTAATACAAATCAATACGAGCTGATGTGTGCATCACATAATTTCCTTTTACTCCAATTTTGATGTTATTTTCCCATTATTGGCAATGTTAATGTGATTCAATAGTTTACTCTCTAAATATCACTACCAGTGGTCAAATTGAAACCGGATTTTTAAAAAAAAATCGCCAAATTTGTCGCCAAGTTGGGGACAAAACTTGGCGACCAAAAAACTTTCGATATATCGCCAAATGTCTGCCAAATTATAACACCACTTGAGTAAACATCGAAATTAACAATGATTTCCCCACAAAAAGGGACGAAAGACCCCTTTAGAAACACCCGAATGCAATCAAAAGGGGAGGTGCACAACTAGACCCCACTTGGAGTATACGTACCAAATTTCAACTTTCTAGGACATACCGTTCTTGAGTTATGCGACATACATACGCACGTACATACGGACGTCACGAGAAAAGTCGTTGTGATTAACTTGGGGAATGTCAAAATGGATATTTCGGGTGATTATACGTTCTTCGGCACTTATCCGCGTGTGGTCGGGGGAAAAAACTCAACATTAATTCGGGGGTGAGCAAAATGGAAATTAAGGCCGAATTTTGAGCGAAAATGTTTTTGCGAATACAATGCTTCCATTGTTTGTAAAAGGAAGTAAAAAATTTGAAAAGAAAATTTCCTTTATGAAATTGCCATTTCTTCTTTCTGGTATTTTAAGGTAAAAAGCTGTTCTATTTACATAATAGAGGAATAACATTAATGATAATAATCATATTCGACAATAAACAATCATTACTGTTTGTAACATTAACATTTAATATGATTGTTTATTTTTCACATGAATAAATGCATTGAGTAATATCTTCCATGTGTCGTGTTTGGGAAACAGAGTATGTGTTATTCTTATGCCAGCTGTTCTGTAAATAGTGCTCTAGGAAACATGGAGTGTGAATCAGCTTCCAAAAGACAGCTGGGAAAATAGGTTTACGAAAAAAGTCCACTCGCTCTTGAACTCGTGCTCATAGAAAAAGTAACAAACTTTTATTGACGAAAGACTTCGTTACGTATTCGAATTTAATGTTTTATTTTAATGGCTTTGATATTGCAAAGTATGTAGCCGGACATTTCTCATGTATGTTTTAGCAAGTGTGGTGTTTGAAAAGAATGTTCTGAAAATTGTTTCCCGAACGATTTGAAAAGATTCAAGATGGTTCCTTTAAACTGAAAACGATAAAAACAAATAATTGAAGTCTTATCTATACGCTAGTACTCAAGTAATATGTTTATTTCTGGGCAATTTTCAATTTTTCAAAGATTTCATTTTTGTCCAGTCTTTTTTTGAGAGGTATATGAAAATTTCAATCAGATTGGGACTCAATTGACGATAGTATTTATAAAACGGACGAAGTTATTTATAAAACGAACGATTTTTTCATGCGATAATTTTTAGGCGGTCCCTATCCACCGCAAAAAAAAACAGATTTGAGTGTATTTCACTTAAATGATTTATTTATAACATTCCTAGTATGTATGCATCCATTTCATGTGAATATTATATATATATATATATATATATATATATATATATATATATATATATATATATATATATATATATATATATATATATATATAATTTATATATATAATATATATATAATTTATATATATTATATATATATAATATATATATATATATATTTAAATATTAATCAATAGCAAATGTTACAATAATGTAATGTTATTTCACAATATTAACTCAATATTTAATGATCAATATTAAATACATTATTTAACCAATATTTATGAAAAATTACTTTTTCATTTACTTTTTTACCTAGGCTAATTATCTAAAAAGATCAAAATTAATTTGAAAACGATTTTTGTTTATTGTTTGCATAAATAAAATAAAATAAAATGAAGGTAATGCTCACATGAAATGAATACATACATATTAGAGAAGGTATCAATAAATGATTTTGGGAAAATAAATAAATCTAATAATTCATTATACAATGTGAAACGATGGAATCTTTAAGAATTTGAAAATGATCCAGAATTAAGTCCACTGGTGATAAAAATTGTAAATGTCTTCATGTCTTCTGCTTAAGATAAAGAGCAGAATCACGCGTAAAATGCGAGGAATGCAGGTAAATTCTTATATGTCGGTGAAAATTAAATGTACAGGCTAGAGCAGCGTTAAGAATCATTGTAATCATGTGTGGTCAATTCGTGTTTTACTATGTTGTTCATTAACATTTACTGTAACTTATAAAGAATCTTTTGGACAGCAAATAAATACGGACAACCTAGTTAGTTCCAAACCACCAAGAACTTAATTGTGACTGGTGTTGTCGGTTTTTGTAATTATTGCTTTCTTTTTGGAGCTTAATAATACGAACTGCATAACTAACGGTAAAGAGTTCCTTAGCAGTAAGACTTTAAAATGTAAGCAAATTCTATAAACCTAAGTAGTAGCATGAATGCAATAAGTAGTAGCATCTTCATCAAACTAAGAAGTTAGACCTGATAAAGTAGGAAACATTGCACATAAAAGAACGGGGAAATACCTAGTAATACACGTTATTAATGAAGGTAGGTATATGCTTGCCTCTCTGCCTTAGCCTCGGCTTGGGGCAATAAATTACAGATAGTTAATATTTAGGCTAGTGAAATTACTAAGAAAACTAACGCATAGGTGTTAAAAACTCATAATTTTAAATTATATTTAAAAAAATTCTAATAACTATCGTTATGCCTGCAATATCTCAATGTTTTTTATTTTTTGCCTGAAGTAGACTATATTTTTTGAAGTAGCAAAATACTTCGGGCAGGAAAAATTAATTTTTCAATTTCTATCCTCATAAAAATGCCCGTATTAAATTTAATTTTCATCGAAATCTTAAAAAACAAATATTATTTCTGAAAATAGCATTTTTATTAGTTCACTGTTTCATTATAACGTAGCATTAACCGGTCCCGAAAGAGTAGTAGGGAAATGTGGGGCAAAGTGAAATAGTTAAGATAACTTACTTTTTTCAAAATGAACAAGTTCGAATTTCGTTCAGAAAATTACGGTACATAAAAAAAGAACAATATATGTTATGAAAAAGCTTGCATTTTAACATTTTTTCGTTTTTGGCAGTAAATTTGAACCTTCAAAAAAAAAGGGGGGGGGATTTTCGCTTCTTTTTTATAGGACAAAGTGAAAAATAAAATTTTTTTAATGGAAGATTTTCTATTCAATTCTTAAAGATGTTTTTTATAAGTAAATAAAGGAAAGTATGAATAAATGAAAAGGAAATGAAACAATAAACAAATAAATAAATTAAAAAGTTAATGAGTAATAAAATAAATGAGTAAAAATAAATCTGTTGATGAAATAGTGAATGAATAAGAAAATAAGTGAACGAAGAAATGTTAATAAAATAATTAATAACTGAATACGTAAGTGAAATTTTATAAAACATTGAACAAGTAAATAAAACGAACTACTTCACTTTGCCCAGCATGCACTTGACTAACTGTACAAAGCATTCAAAACACGAAAGAGCTTATTATAAAAGACATAAATACTACACTCTATATTAGTAGAGGCCACAATTAATGTTAAAAATGTTAATATCAAGAGCTTTTTAATTTAATAATGAAAAAATAATTTTTGACTTGCAGCCAAATATTACAATAGGAGTATCAATTTTTGAAATTGCTTGTATTGTCATAGTCTTTGATTTTCACAGATAATGTTTTCTCGAGTGGAATAGACTATATGTGTTACTACATAGTTAAAATATTACTAGATAGGTGGCGCTAAAAGTAGAGCAAATATTTCGCCATTTCCCTTTGCCCCCATTTTCTAATACTAATAATTTTGAAATTTAAGAAAAACCTTACTTTTATTAGTAATAACTACCGTAATATCTACAATTTCTTATTTTTACTTTTTGTTTCCTCCAAGTCACAATATAGTTTGGCGTCGAAGACTTTTTTTACATTAAAAACTAGGTTCTCATGTTTTTCCTCATAAAAAGGCTTGTATTAGATTTAATCTTCATAAACTGGCTTCAAAACAAATATTATTTCGGAAAGGATTATTTTTATGCATTTTTGTTCACCTGTTTTATTATAAACTCTCGTTCATCCTTCCCAAAAGAGCAATATTCTCATTTTAAACGTAACGTCATGCAAACCGTGGATTGAACTTTTGACGTAGTTTCAAAGAGGAATGTACGCTTTTCGACGTACTAGTCTGAAAACAACAAATAACGGATAAAGCAAACATTTTCATAATCGTAAAACGAGAAAATCATAAAACTCACTGTGCATTTGAACAGTTGCTAGCTATAAATCTCAATGTCTGTGAGTTTGTTTATTTGTTTGAACGGGTCATAGTTTCTCTTACTCAGTGATGGAGTCAACAAAATAATCTACAAATATTACTCATTACTCAATAAGAACTACTGTCATGGTGCTAACTAGGGATGAACTGCATATTCAGTTCGTTATTCGGCAAAATGATTATTCTGCAGGCACGCCGAATATTTTTTTTCCGACCGAAACTTTAATATTCGGTAACTAAATAATAATAAAAAAAAATCGGCTATTGAAAAACAAGCACTATTTTAACATATTTTTTATACAATGAATGAAAGTTACAGCATATTACTCTTGTACAAAATTTATTCAAATTGCTACTTACTAATACTGTAACATTTAAAGAAATTTTGTTGTAAGAGAAAAAGCTGAGATGCAAAATTTGCCGCTGCAGCGTAAAAAAATAAAAATCTCAAACCTTAGACTATATAATAATCAAATCCGCTTAAAATGACGGACTACTGTATAAATAAAATTTATATTTATCAGTTTATCACACTAGTGACTGTCCCATATGACTATGCCTCTATCCGTAAGCGCATTTAGAATGTACGTTCTTCTTTGTATGGTGGGGGTGGGGAGGGAAGACTAATAGTATTTACATTTTTTAAAACTGTACGGCATTGGGATGGGAAATATTCGTTAAAACCAAGGGCTGCCCCTTTGCTGAGCTACTGCGTCTATCAAATTATGTGTGGTAGAATACGAAAACTGGAAATCCATATCTTACTCCCGTGAAAGCTTTAAAAATGCGTATTTCTACCAATGAATTCAACTCACAATTTTTCTTAGCTACAATATTACTACGCCCGACCGCTAATAATCATCCTTCCTTGAACTGCAGATTAGAGCGCCACCAGCGGTAATTAATCACATCCTCTTAAAGTCCATCTCTGCTAGGAGCCTTACGCACGTAAAAAATATCAGGCATCATAAATATGCATTTTAACTACCGTATCGCTAGGTACGCGTAAATAATTGCCTCTAATACCAGAAGGTTGGGTTTCCTCGGCAATATTTTAATGAATCATCCGTAATGGTGAAGGCAATTAGCTTTACTTTAACAGTATAATCAACCGTGAAGAATTATTAAAGGATTTATAATCGTTTGTGATTTTTTGTGGGTGCTTTGTACTAAATCAGATTTATGAGATTTCCCGCGTAAGATATTGAAGACGATCGCTATGAGTTGCATGAGATAATTCCTCTAGCTCAAATTTGTTGTAATTTTAGGCGAAAATAATTAAATGTGTTTTCAACAACAAGTTATTGGAAACATATTCTTGTCAGAAGGGACTTTGCCTGGAAATTTACGCGTATTGGGTGAATTTATTATGTAGTCATTTTTTAACTTTGAAGTCAAATATTTATCAATTTCTAACGAAATTGCAGTATATAAGCAAAGTCTGTAGAGTTTTCCGGTTACTCCTTCGAAAATTTTGTATCGTCATGGTTTTCCGATGAATAGAAAGAGCTTTTGGGTAAGAATACTTCTTCGTTTAGCTCTTATAATATGTTGATATTTTCCTTGAACTTCTTAACTCGTCTACATATAACAATAGTAGATATCCAATTGTAGTCAAAATACACGTGCTATTTTTAAACGATATATTTAAATTATACTTTTAGTTATGTTTTTAACTTTAGAACATGTACTTTTTTTGCATCAGAATGGCAACAAGTATGTGCAAGATGATACTGTTTATGTTTTGTTTTAGTATTATTTTTGAGTTAATATTCGAAAAAATAGCTCTTTGTTGCTCGACTTCTAAACGCTATACCGAGTTATGTGAGTTATGAAAGCATTATACTTCAAGATATAATTTGATAATTTATTTTAAAAACAAAGCTAATTTTGCTGTGGATAAACTAACTACAGTAACTGCCGCTTATTTGAATCACGTTTGTTCTAACCAATTTTGATACCATAAAGCTGCTGATTCAATAAAGCGGTTAGTTCAATAAAGCTGTACTATGTTCTGTTTTTGACAATTTGTTTCATTTAAGCGGCTGATTCAATTAACCACTGAATCAAGTAACCGGCGCCCACTGTATGAGTATTGAATTTTAAAGCATGTTTTCATATCAACATTTATTCTGCAAGTTGAAGGTTTTAAAAACGTTTTATAATTTTTAAATGTTTTGAATAATAACGCCTTTTAGTGTAAATACTCATCTTGCATTTGGTCTTAATGTTTTCTGTAACTGTATGTAACTTATTGGGCTTCTGTAAACTGTTTTACAAAGAATATACCACTTTACGAACACTTCTGCAGATAATCGTTTTGTAAGACATACTTGAGGATTCAAAATAACAGAGTTACTATCAAATCGTTCAGTAAAAGCATTCAGAATTAAACGTGCAAGATTATTGCGTGCATGCGTTTAGAACTTACATTGAATGTTTTTTGTTTTTTCTTAATCTGCGGAAAATGGCTTGAGTTTCTGAAGCAAAGCAGGAAAGAAGTTTGAGATTTTTTATCTTTCTTTGAAATGAATATTGTTCGTCACATGGTCTAACATTGCATGAATTCGATAAAACTTTACATGCGTTAAAATCCAAGTCAGAAGGTCCACATTATATGAATTGTTTTTAATAATTAAATAGTTTTTCAAATAAATATTTTATGTTTTTCCAGTATCTTTTTCAAAACCTAAACAGAAATGCATTTATAAGTGGGGGAATGTCGGGAAAAGTGAAAACGCGAGGAAAAAAGAAATGCAGAAATATTTGCCTGGTTTTAGTGCCATCTGTCGGGTTATATTTTATTTATGTAGTAACACATGTAGTGCATTCCATTCAGGAAATAGTTTCCTCTAAAGAGCAAAGCATATGATAATACAAGCAATTTTCAACAAATGATAACCATACTGTAATATTTTATTGCAGGTCAAAAATTATTTTTGTTATTATAAAATGATAAAGTACTGGTTATTAACATTCAAAATATTAATTAAGGCCTACAAATAATCGGTGAAGTTTTTATTTATGTAATAATACGCTTGATTTTATTTCAAATGCTTTGAACAATTGGTCAAATTCGCGGGGGACAATTGGGTGGACAAGGTGAAATAGTTCATTTTGTTTACTTATTTAGTCATCTTTTTAATTTCTTGCGCATTCATCTATTAGTTAACTCCTTACATTCCTTCGTTAAATAGCTCACTTATTTATTCCTTCATTAACTTATTTTCCTTTTTATACACTGTTTTATTCACTAATTTTTTTTCTCGTACATTAATTTATTCATATATTTGCTCTTTTTCCGTTTTTTTTTTAACCAACAAATTTACTTTCAAACAAAAAAATGTTTCAATGAAAGTTTTATTTAAAATAATTGATCTTTATTTATATACTGTCATTTTTAAACCGTAGTTCCAATTTGGTAATTTTGAAAGAAGTAACTGATCTTAACTGTTTCACTCCACCCCCACATTCGCCTTCTTATCAAAATGAAAATGCGCACTTTAATATTATGAACGCAGGGACTGTTGAGACAGTACATTTGACGAAATAATATGACTTTCCCAGCTTGTTGGCTTTTATCATCGTGAACGGAAACAAGCGGCTCTCGAACCAGGAAATGCTTTTATCTCTGAACAAAACAAGTTTTGTTTTCTTTGTAAAAAGAATAGATGATGCATCAGTCTGCAGTATGACAGTCACGTGATGTTTGCAGTTCTTTGTAAATATTTTATTTTGGGAAGAAAATGCACGACGCAACTCAACTCCGAAATTCTCGTTAGAATGTAAAATCTGATTTTTTAAGTGAGTATGCGCAGAACAGAAATGCGACCATACGACAGTGGTTTTTTATTATGTATTTTATTTTTCATATTCTTGTATTTAGAAAAGTATGAAACTTGATACTAAAACTAAAAACTGAAACAGATGCTTGGATTTTAGAATTTCAAGTGCATTATTTCATCTGTATAAATTACTCATAAGAACATGAGCCTATTGTACTATAACTTTGAATGCTTTCGTGCAAATTTTAAGAAGTTGTTTACAAAAATATTTTTTATTTAATTCAACAACTGATAAATGTTTCTGTATTAATTACCAAATTTCTGCCCATTACAGCGCCACCTTTCCATTCTGATTTTGAATATTTTACTGTCAATTAGGCGCAAACATTCCGTTTCACAAATTTTCTTTTGAACCCGCCCCCCCCCCTTCCATGGAGCTACTGCTTGTTGTGTGAATACTAGCAGGTATATATATATATATATATATATATATATATATATATATATATATATATATATATATATATATATATATATATATATATATATATATATATATATATATATATATATATATATATATAGATAGATAGATAGATAGATAGATAGATAGATTTGTTTCTCTATTTTTGAGCAATCTAGATTGTTTATTGATTTCACGTGACTTGACAATTCTCATTCCATTGCCGTTATGACTGGTAGATAGCTAGCAGCGTGGTCCATTGCCTTATATGTTTTCTAAAATAAACTTCATTTATTTAGTATTGTTTGCAGTTTTGCAGATGATATTTTTGGGGGATCTTATTGATTTTTGGTAGATAACTAGCAGCGTGGTCCATTGCCTTATATATTTTTTAAAATAAATTTTATTTATTTAGTATTTTTTTGTATTTTTGCAGATGATATTTTTGGGGGATCTTATTGATTTTTGGTAGATAGCTAGCAGCGTGGTCCATTGTCTTATATATTTTCTAAAATAAATTTTATTTATTTAGTATTTTTTTGTATTTTTGCAGATGATATTTTTGGGGGATCTTATTGATTTTTGGTAGATAACTAGCAGCGTGGTCCATTGCCTTATATATTTTTTAAAATAAATTTTATTTATTTAGTATTTTTTGTATTTTTGCAGATGATATTTTTGGGGTATCTTATTGATTTTTTTCTTTTCGTTTTGTTGGTTAATTTTCATTTTTTTTCTGCAGACGACTAGTTTTTTCGGCTTTTTGTTTAAATATATGCTACGCATTTACAAATTTATTGCAGACAATAGACCTTTCGCATCTTTTTCATTTTTTTTTTTTCATTTTACAATGGTTCATTATTACTTAAAGGTTTACTATTAAACCTTTTTGCAGATAATGAATCTTATCGCATCCAGTTCATGTTGATTATTTTTATTTTCGCAAATGTTATTTGCGGTTGGTTTGCTGAAGTATACAGTTTAAAAAGTGTAAATGCAATCCGTGTATATTTTTGTCTTTTGAAACTTCATTTTCCAATATAGTTCTTAAGAATTTTATAGTCTTTTTCTAATCTATTTTAAAAGATCCCTTCCCACTTGGATATGAAAATTGAGGTTTGTATTTATTAGAACGCAACTCAAGTTATTACATTTTCAAATTTATTTTCGTATAACCTCACTCTTACTGAAATAACGTCACCTTTTCAGAAACCCAATCAGACGTGGCATAAGTGATATTTATCACACAATTTAACCATCCCAATCAATTTCGTGTTAGCGCTCGTTAAAGAATATTTAACCGGCATTCAAACGGCAAACCGATTACGATTAATTCCCGATTTATTTCACAAAGGTGGGAAAGCTGTCTCTCATTCACGCCTCTGTGCAATCAGCTGAAAAGTAGAAAAGATTAACCATTGGGGAAACCAGCTTTTCACTGCCACTGATAAAAGTTTTATCCGCTAATGTTACAGAGACGATGCAATAACTGTGTTAAAAGTGAAACCTCGGAGCTTGAAGAGATTGGAATATCGTATTTCAAAACTAATGAATACTTTAGTACTACTAGTAATACAGTAGAATACCTTTACAATACCGACCTATAGGTATATCGCAATTCTCTACAAACGGCACAACTTTTCAGAATGAAACAACAAATTTTGCAATTAAAAAATAGCCCTCTTTTTTGCTTTGCAATTATAAAAATTGCTAAGCAAATTGAATTTTGAAACAGTTTGTCATCTTTTCATCTTAGTTCGAAGCTTTTAAAGGAAAATTAGTATTCGCAATAAAACAAATACCAGATCGCTCTTGAAGACGCAGCTCTTATGCAAATCATGAAACTAGCAAAAGTGCAGGATAATTCCCTTTCTTTCAATTGTGAAGCATATTTATTTGTGAATGACAAATTATATATTATGCTGCATAGTTACTGCTTTAATACTCATTGCAGTTAAAACTTTTTTTAGTGCAAATTAATTAGTCTGAGCATTTAGTTTCAAAACTATTGAAATTATTTATATAAAGCGAAAACCTGTGTAACGCAAAAGCTACGGTCCTAAGGTTTGCATTATAATGGTCTTCTACTATATAGTTTATTGTTCTAAAGAAAAAAATTCCATAGTTTTTGTTTAAATACTTATTATTATGCTGGGTGCTTATAAAATCTTCTGATAAAGAGACTTAAGTAAACAAACTAGAGAACTACTAAACAAAATTCTATTTTTTTAATCCATATTTCAAACTTTTTTTGTCAAAACGTTAACACACAAACTAACTTCCCAAAACGTTAGCAACACGTGTGCACCTTTTGGAGTAACGACAAGATATAGACGATTTTCAACTTCGTGACAAGCACCAGCGCGACAGGATGTACCTTCCAATGGTCGTAACAGTCCTTACAGACTAACATACAGACATACCGACACATATTTTCAAAAGTGGTCAAAATAGATTCAGTACGCCTCAAAATGTATATAATCGTCAAAATTCAAAATTTTTATCGATCCAATACCTTCTTCTATTAATTTATTTTCGTCGTTATTTAGCTATAGAACTTCCCTAAATATTTGTGCAAGATCATTCAATATTTCTTGTCGTAAATTATGCTACAAATTTTTCAGTAGAACGAATTAATAGTTTCTGTATAGACGAAAATAATAATTACGTATAGAACTTCCGTTTTATTGCTAAATTTTGTACAAGATCATTCAATACCTATTGTCGTAAATTATATGTACAAATTTTTGAGTAGAACGTATTAATAGATTTTGTATAGACGACAATAATAATTACGTATAGAAGAACTTCGTTTTATAGCTAAATTTTGCACAAGGTCATTCAATGCTTATTATCGTAAATTATACGTACATTTTTTTTTTTTTTTTTAGTAAAACAAATTAATAGATTCTGTATAGATGACAATAATAATTACTTATGGAAGAACTTCCGTTTCATAGCTAAATCTTTGTGCAAGATCATTCAATGCTTACTGTCGTAAATTATACTCACAAATTTTTGGGAGCGAATTAATAGATTCTGTATTGACGACAATACTAATTACGTATAGATATCCGTTTTATTGCTAAATTTTGTACAAGATCATTCAATACCTATTGTCGTAAATTATATGTACAAATTTTTGAGTAGAACGTATTAATAGATTTTGTATAGACGACAATAATAATTACGTATAGAAGAACTTCGTTTTATAGCTAAATTTTGCACAAGGTCATTCAATGCTTATTATCGTAAATTATACGTACATTTTTTTTTTTTTTTTTAGTAAAACAAATTAATAGATTCTGTATAGATGACAATAATAATTACTTATGGAAGAACTTCCGTTTCATAGCTAAATCTTTGTGCAAGATCATTCAATGCTTACTGTCGTAAATTATACTCACAAATTTTTGGGAGCGAATTAATAGATTCTGTATTGACGACAATACTAATTACGTATAGATATCCGTTTTATTGCTAAATTTTGTACAAGATCATTCAATACTTATTGTCGTAAATTATATGTACAAATTTTTGAGTAGAACGAATTAATAGATTTTGTATAGACGACAATAATAATTACGTATGGAAGAACTTCGTTTTATAGCTAAATTTTGCACAAGGTCATTCAATGCTTATTATCGTAAATTATACGTACATTTTTTTTTTTTTTTTTTTAGTAAAACAAATTAATAGATTCTGTATAGATGACAATAATAATTACTTATGGAAGAACTTCCGTTTCATAGCTAAATCTTTGTGCAAGATCATTCAATGCTTACTGTCGTAAATTATACTCACAAATTTTTGGGAGCGAATTAATAGATTCTGTATTGACGACAATACTAATTACGTATAGATATCCGTTTTATTGCTAAATTTTGTACAAGATCATTCAATACCTATTGTCGTAAATTATATGTACAAATTTTTGAGTAGAACGTATTAATAGATTTTGTATAGACGACAATAATAATTACGTATAGAAGAACTTCGTTTTATAGCTAAATTTTGCACAAGGTCATTCAAAGCTTATTATCGTAAATTATACGTACATTTTTTTTTTTTTTTTTTAGTAAAACAAATTAATAGATTCTGTATAGATGACAATAATAATTACTTATGGAAGAACTTCCGTTTCATAGCTAAATCTTTGTGCAAGATCATTCAATGCTTACTGTCGTAAATTATACTCACAAATTTTTGGGAGCGAATTAATAGATTCTGTATTGACGACAATACTAATTACGTATAGATATCCGTTTTATTGCTAAATTTTGTACAAGATCATTCAATACTTATTGTCGTAAATTATATGTACAAATTTTTGAGTAGAACGAATTAATAGATTTTGTATGGACGACAATAATAATTCCTTATAGAAAAACTTCCGTTTTATAGCACATTTTGTACAAGGTCATTCAATGCTTATTATCGTAAAATATACGTACAATTTTTTTTTTTTTTTTTTTTTTTTGAGTAGGACAAATTGATAGATTCTATATAGATGTCAATAATAATTACTAATGGAAGAACTTCCGTTTTATAGCTAAATCTTTGTGCAAGATTATTCAATACTTATTGTCTTAAATTATACATACAAATTTTGAATGGAACGAATTAATAGATTCTGTATAGACGAAAAAAAATAATTACATATAAAAGAACTTCCGTTTTATAGCTAAATCTTTGTGCAAGATTATTCAATA
>NW_026558799.1:0-117248 GCF_026930045.1 Uloborus diversus
ATTCCAGGTCCAGACGGAAACGTAAGAGTTGCCGAAATACGTACGGCCAAAGGCATTTTTAAAAGACCAATATCAAAAATTAGTGTTTTGTCACTTGCAGATAATCAAATTTCATCCTGTTAACTAAATCAGTTTATTGTAATTTTCATATTTGTTCTCTTATGTTTCTAAAATGTTTTATTATCTATTGTGTTTAAAATTGTTTTGTGTAATTTCTTGAAAATTTGAAATAATGTTATATTTCAACGCCGGGCGGGATGTTCAGTGTTTGTAACTTTATCGCCCTGGTGAAGTTATTTTCTTTGAACTATTCACGCCAACATATGGCAAACCTTTTTTTTTTTGTTACGATAAAAAAATCGCCATTGAAACCTGTCTTGTCTGTCTATAGCAATAAACCGCATACAGTCCACTCGCTTGAAGATTTTTATTTCGACTAAGTACCGCACAAAGTGTTTAAAAGTAATAACTCAGAAATGTCCATTTACTTGATTTATAATTGCTGTTATTAAATTTTGTCACATATTTTAAAGTGGTAGACAAGTTTACTGGTTTAAAAATCACAGCTTTTACATAATTAGACAAGTTATTTATAAATAACGACTCTTACTCAGGTCCAGATCTACATGCCCGCAGTTGGGGGTCAGGACAACGACCCAAGAAATTGGAAAACTTTTTAGATAAACGATTACACTTAAACCTTCAACGTTGTAAACACATTTGGGAATTTTTGTAAAGTGTCAGGATAATTAAAAGATTTTATTTGGGAAAATCAGCAAATGTGAAATAAATACATAGAATTACCTTAACATGAGCCACGAAAATGTTCGTTTCAAAAAAAATTATTAAAAAAAACCTTTAAATACATTATGAAAAGCAGCAAGACTAATCAAAGTGTAAAAAACGTAATAGTTACATAAGAGTTACCAACATTTGCAAAAACAAAACTTGCTATTGGACCCAGAAAGATGGATAAAACAAAATTTGTTATTGTAAAAAGTTTCTTATGGTCCATTGATTTTGTAATGAACTTATACGTAAAATGAGAGGAAAAAAAAATCAGGAGTTAAGAATTTCAAACTCCCTCAAAAAAAAAATAAAAAAAAAAAAAAAAAAAAAAAAACTTTGTCTGATAATTAAAATAGCCGTTTAAAACATAAACAAATAATAATATTGAATTTAAAAAAAAAATAGTGAAGAAAAGCTTCCATGTTTTTATCCAATTCTTATCGGGGGAGGGGGGATCAAAACTTACAGATCCAGGCCTGCTTTTACTCATTGTTATTAGGTAAAAGGGCTGTTAACGCTGTATTGAGCTAGTAAAATCAACATGTTTATAAATCACTTTTTCATAATTTCGAAAGATTGCAACTTTCAAAACTGAAATTTATTTACAGTTTTGAAATAATTTGAGAAAAAAAACCCCATTAAATCCAAAAAACATCGCTCAGAGTACATTGTGCTAAGTCGCCTAAAGTGGTAGACAGAAGCCACGTTTAGGATCAACCCTTCATTTGAGAGCCTGGAAACCCTGTTCAACTTCTCCAAGAGAAAGTTGGATGAAAGCTTGAAGTGGAACGGGTAGGTTGAGCGAATTTCGTTACGTGTGACATGGCCTTTACACAGCCCTTTTTAACCAACTTTTTTACTGGCACTCTTGTTTTTTCAGTTAGAGTTTTTGTTATATTATTTTTAAAAATATAAATTAATTTAATACCGTGCGAATGATTTAACGCCTATGCTATAGAAAATAAGGGTTTTTGAAAGCTCTTTTTGCGTATTGACATCAAATTTCCATGCAAAAAACAAAAATTAAAACCAAATGGAAGTCGGGAATCTTGGAAAAATCTCAGTTATGATAAGATAATAGAAAGAAAGTTTTAATACACTTACTTCGAATAGAACTTCGAGGACGACTTTTGAAGTCTTCAAATTCTTACACTCGCAATGGTTTGGGAAATATAGAAAACAAAAAACACAGAAACGTTACCATTCACTCAAAAAACAATACATAATATGCAACCTACAAATTTAGTCAACTTCTCTTCAAAAATACCACTCATTTAGATCTACATTTAATAACATACTACTCATTTAGTTTATTTTCAAAACTACAACCTGTATTTTCTCACAAGCATCTTAAAAATGTTGTTGTATTACTAAAGTCTTGAACGTCCATATGAACAATGCTTCCTTGGAATTTGTAAAATGCTTTTTGCCGTTACACTTTTCAAATAATTTTTTCTTGATATAAGAATTAGCATTACTGGAATGATAACGACATTTTAAGAAGAGAAACCAAAAGTTAGTCAAATACAAAATTTCCACTTATTAAAAATGTCATCAGTACATTATGAACAATTATTCCCCCATCCACTGCAAAAAAAACACCCATTCATCCATTTATTCCATAAATCATGATTGATTATATCACCTTACCATCACCCAACTTTCATTCTTCCACTGCCTAACAACCAACCAGTCATTCATCCATTCATCCTTAAATTGCAAAATCATTCATCCATTCAGTCACTCATCTCTCAAACAACCATTTCAGCACCAGCCATTGACTGATGATAACATTTTACCATCAGCCAATGTCCGGCACCGTACTTCAGAAACCAGACAGTTGGACAGTTTCGTAGTTCTTGCGAAAAGAACCGATACAATAAACCCTGCCACCCAAAGCTGCTTCGCGAAAATAAGCAATGAGACCAGGGAGCTGCTCTCTGGATAGGTGATCTGGGTGCTTGCAAGAGAGCGCAGGTTACAACGGGGTTCCTGAAGACGGAAGTGCAGTCCTCGAACCGCCGGACGAGGAATGTTGGTTCGGTTGGAAAATGGCAAGTCCTAAAAAAAGCTTAACCACGGAGAGATGACGGATGACCATGAAGCAGAAACATCATTTGTAATAGGTTGTTTGTTATTTTTACTTCCTTTTATAAAAAGGAAGTATTGTATTCGCGAAAAAATTCTCACTCAAAAATCGGCCTTAATTTCTATTTTGCTCACCCCCAAATGAATGTTGGGTTTTTTTTTCGACTCGATCACACAACCACGCCTAGGAATGTACAGACACCCGAAATATCCATTTTGACGATCCCCGAGTTAATTACAACGAGTTTTTTCGTGACGTCTGTATGTTCGTATGTATGTGCGTATGTGTGTATGTATCTCGCATAACACAAAAACGGTATGTCCTAGAAAGTTTAAATTTGGTACGTGGACTCCTAGTGGGGTCTAGTTGTGCACCTTCTCTTTTGGTTGCATTTGGATGTTCCTAAGGGGGTCCTTTGTCCCTTTTTGGAGGGAAATCATTGTTAATTTCGATGTAAACTCAAGTGGTGTTATAATTTGGCTGACACTTGGCGATATATCGCCAGTCTTTTGGTCGCCAAGTTTTGTCGCCAACTTGGCGACACATTTAGCGATTTTTTTAAAAATGTGGTTTTGATTTGGCCACTGTTGGTGATATTTAGAGAGTAAATTATTGAATCACATTAAAATTGCCAATAATGGGAAAATGACATTAAATTGGAGTAAAAGGAAGTCATGTGATGCACACATCAGCTCGTTTAATAGACAGGATCAGCGAAAACGCCTCTTACTACGGACTAATTCTGCCTTTTACAAATGATGTTTTCGCTTCAATGCCATCCGCCGTCTCTCCGTAGTCAAGCCACGGACCACGTGGTTACCCACTTTCATTTCGCCGACAAAGAACTTCTTGCAGGAAACCTTTCAAGTCAATCGTTTCATGTTATTAAAGAGAAACCTCAAAATATCAGACCGAAAATTAAATCATGACTTAGCCCAATGTAACTTCTCATCTGGCAACTCCTTTTTCTGCTAACAGAAATTAGTGTATCTTTACTCCTTTTACTATACATCTTTACATTTTACTCCTCATACATACTTTACATATTACTCGCCATACATGGGGTACATCTTTACTCTCCATGCTATTCACGGAAATCATAGACCGGAAGTAAACAAACAAGTTGTCAGAAAATTTGCCAGTATGACGCTTTTGGAGATCTGTTCTAAAATCTAAAAATAAACCAATATTATTTTGACGCACCGCCTTCAACTTTTTCTCTTTTCAAAGTTTCCTGCTTCTTGTTATCTATTAGGTTTGTGCAATTAGCAAAAAAAAAAGCAGATTCCTTACAAAAATAAATATTAATGTAATGCAGAGGAACATTATTAATAATAATGTACCAGTAATATAGACTTCCCATTTCCTGTATTCTAATTCTACAAATACCAGACTTTTCTGGAGGATTGAAATCAGGAAAATAACTGGAGTGGGTTTATACTCTTTATCCGAATATGTTCCACATCCAGACAAAACTACCCTTTACTATTTGCTTTCAGAACTACGACCACTCTGCCGGACTAACGAGTTGTGGGACTCTTAGGATCATCCATCCATGACAAGCCAAGCTTTCATTACAAAGAACTGTTTAGAAAAAACGGAATAGCAAGTGGCAAAACATCTTATATTGAAGCTCTGGTAAGTTGAGCTATGACCTTGACAATATTTACTTTTTTGGGAGGAATTCAGTGAAAAAGGGACGAATTGCGGGCACAGATTCGAGATGAAATACTTTTTCAAAACAGCTATAAATGTCACCCAACTTCACTTAACGCCAATTACGTTGCCCTGTTCCCTATAAAAGAGAATAACCTTTGTGTAGGTTGCAAGGACGGATACAAGGGAGGGGCGATCGCCTTGAGGGACCTTGCACAGGCAAGTTTTCCAAATTGAAGTCCTAAAACGCCAAGTTAGGCCTTTTTTGAAGACGATAAGGAAAGGAATGGAGTTCCAATCTCCCTCTCGGAAACTTTTCGACATTGAAGTTACAAAAAGGCAAGTTTAGATTTTCTTTCATGATGTTAGGGAGAAAGGTTTTCGAAGCATTTCAACAGAAATATTACGAAATTGAAGTCCTAAAACACAATTTTGAAATACCTTTTTCAGCGGAAAATTAAAGAAATAGGTTCAGAGACCGCCTTGGCTCAATTTCGATATTTCAGTTGCTTCTGGTAAAAATTCCATGGCAGTACCCTTTCCCCCAAAGCACAAGTTAAAAATTCAACCTCCCCCTCCTTGAAAAATTTCTGGATCCGCCCTTGTTAGGGTGTCTGTGATCAGTTGAGCCACGACTTGAACATATTTCTCTCCACAGTAACTGACGTCCGAACTTTTTATTCGCTTTGTGATAGCACGTCACAAGATCCATTGCGATTGTTTGAACAACTTTCTGAATTTTTCATGTTATTTTCTTTCTTTTTGGCAATTTTTTTTCTGATAGTATATTTCTTGTGATAGTCATTGTTTCGTATGTTTTTTTTTTTTTTTTTTTTTTGGAATATTACGTAATTTCAAAACTAGAGTAACCTATGAATGATCGCTCTTTGATTCATATCTATCTTCAGCATTACTTATCCCTAAGATTTTAAAATGAACCCAATTAGAACATCTTTTTTATTTTCATTTTGTTTGCTTTTCTTTAAAGTTTTCTTTTTGAAACTACGTTCTTTGTATTTTATAGATTTTTTTTTTTAAATTATTATTTTTTATTTATTTATGCATGTATCACAGTAACTTAAATTGTATATATCATTTAATACCACGATCGTCTACATTGCTCGATAAGCATAGGAACTTTTTCGATATTTGCTAGACGCATTATGGTTATAATTTAATTTATTAATGTTATTTTTGCATATTGGGCGTGGTTAAAAGCCTGACAAAATAGTACGAAATTGATGCATTACTATCAATTTTAGATATATGACGTAATCAACTGTAGAACTTAGACAATCGAAATCGTTTGAAATAAATAACTAAATCAATTACTATATTCCAATGCTGGCAATCCTTCATTACGATACCTGATTTATCTGAAACTATTCTTTTTCATGAAATCTTTTACGAAAGAACATTTGAGGAAGTGAGAAGCAAAGGGATGCAAGTTGACAGTTTCAAGTTTTGAGAAAATCGCGTTTAAAGTTTCAGTCCTAGGTAGGCTTTTATTCAAAAATTGTTCTAAATAATGCTGTATAGCATTGTTGGACATTAATTATTTATTCAATTGTCTTGTTAATTTATTAAAAAAGTAATTGCAATTAAATCAATTGCAATTAAGTTAATTGCAATTAATCTATTAACTGCCCTTTGCAATTAATTTAATTGAATTAATGTAAGTGTATCGTTTATCACAATTAAAATAATTGCAATTAATTTTTTAAAATTGTTTTATGAAACAATTAAAACTAACAATTAACTTTATGTATCAATACATACAGCGCAGGATACAGAGTTCAAAGTATTATTCAATTTCGTATTACAGTGCTGATTGTTTGTTCGCCACGCGAACTAGTTTCGTCTAGGCAAGCTTTTTCCACACGTAAATGTTTGTGTTTCAATTAAGTGTTTTAAGAGAGTGTAAATCATTGTTTTAGTTTAACCCATAACAGGGGAGGTGAGAAAGAAGGACATAACAGGGCACGTAAGATCTCAGAGACCGCTCTGTTTTATTTATTTTTTTTAAATCATGTACTAATTAAGATACATTTTTGAAATTTCTCTCAGATGTTATTTAGACATTTATTAGTAAAAAGAAAAAAATAGGAAAAAAATATTTTTCGAATTTTAAATTTAAATATACCTTTTCTGAGGAAATTTCGCTGGAGCCATAAGATATTTTGAGAAAAGTCACATGCTGCAGTCAATAATTTATTGCTCGTAATAAAGTTTCTGTTGAGCATTGGTCTTTTATTAGTTGCTAAATAGATAATGATATGGTAACCGTCCAGCGTCCACATTCCAGGTATACCTGTCGCCTGTACAGTATATTATACAAAACCAGTATTTTTCTATAAGTTAGTTTTATTTAAAATTCACAAAACAATTGAAAATTGTTAATTGTAGCAAACTACAATTAACAATTACTTGTTAACTGTAGTAAACTACAATTAACAATGAATGAATCGTTAGTTGTAATTTTCCGCAATTACAATTGATCTATTGTTAGTAGTTCTGGTTACGTTTACGAATTAATCAATTGTTACTCTTTAATTGCTAATGCAATTAAAATTTTCCCAACTCTGCTCTATAGCAGCACCCACCAGGGTAACTAGTACTATCTCTTACCCCAGTACAGTGGAGAGGTTTACCTACCATCTGTACTAATTATCTCCAAATTTTTAATTTTGGCATTTACCTCCCTTTGCTTCTCACTGCCTCATTTAATGTTATAAATATAATTTTTAAAGTAAAAAGTGATAACGAAAACTTACCAACGCATAGGGAATAATTATTTTAAAGCGAATTTAATACGAAGGTAAATTCCAAACATTTTTTACATGTTCTGCTACAACTGTGATTTGGTTACAGCTAACTTTTTTTTTTCACTTCGACACGATGTATTTGAACTAGACTCACAAAAATTATGTATAAACAGAACAGAGCAAGAGAGTAAGTCAGAAAACTTGGAATGGGAGAAAAAAGAAGGAAAGGGAGGGAATTACCATTTCATATTACAGTAAAACCTGTAAAGTTGACCACCTTTGTAAGTTGACCGCTTTTGTCAGGAACGGAATTAGTCCTATCTTGTATAATGAAGGAAAACCTCTGTAACTTGACCACCTTTCTATCTTGACCACCTGTCTATCTTGACCACTAATGTACCCCAAATTTGGTTTGGAGTATTGTAAAAAACCCTTTGTAAGTTGACCACTTGGTTTATTTTTTAAAACTTAATTTAGCAAATTATTTTATTTTATTAATATTTTTTATAGCTTTCCGAGAATATTTTTGATGCCAGGCCAGCATTTTACCAACTAAATAAAACAGCAGCATAACTAAACCTCCTTGTAAGTTTAACCACATTGGAAAACTACTAAGAACCTATTTATTCGCCAAACTTGTTTTTCTTTTGTTGTTCTATTTGAGATTGCCTTTAATACTCTCTGTTCAATGAAAACATGTCAGTAGAAAAGTACAAAGTATTTTTTTCCAGTTGCAATATTTTGCTGGCAACACTGGAATTGTGCTAGAGTAAAAGTTACTTGCATTGCAGTATTTCTGGTGCAAGGGATTAAGAAATAGGACATTTTCATTTTCAACTGCCTTTCAGAACTATGAGAGTCCAGCTTGTTGCTCTTTGTGTTATAGTTTTACATAAAATGGCTTCAAAAGAAAGTTAGTTGAACTTGAGATTGATAAAAAGTATGAAATAAAATGAAATTAAAAGGGAGAAAGTCGCAGAAAATTAGCTGACACATATGGAATTTCCAAAACTAGTGTCTAATAAGTACGCCAAACTTCGATAAGGAGTTATTTTGTTGAAAAGTAAATCATCACGATTATAAATGTATTAAATGTATATGAGGAAAAAAATATGCGAAGAATTTGTCATTTTTGACTAGACAGGAATTTGAAAGAACTATTAATATCAAGTAACTTTTTATAAAATATGATTTTTTTTTTGATCAATTTACTGAAATTTTAAATATTCATGACACATTATACGTCATTCTGAGAAAATAACATCTAAAAATATTTGAATAACATTTTAAATTATTGTTTCAAAGTAATTTTAAACAATGAAAGTGAGTTGAACTGAAAGAGTAAGTGTCAATTAGTCAAAAAATGAATAAATGGTGCAAGAAATGACAAAAAAAAATCCATTACCCCTTTATAAGTTGACCACCTGTCTAAGTTGACCACAAAGTACTGCACCGCAAGTGGTCAACTTACACAGGTTTCACTGGTATACTTCCCGTAATCCATTGCGCACAATTTGTCAATGATCATATACACAGATTGTCAAAATATGGAAATTTATGAAGCTTGAGGGTATACGCTATAAGTCTAAAACATGTTTGAGAGTATACGGCGTATATGGAGTATACCCTATGGGAACACCACTGGATATCAAACAAGTAACTGAAATTCTAACGTAGTATGATGCGGCTCTGGTGAATTGATGCTTGATCTTGGACGAGCTTATTTATGTTTAGTTTGGAACAGGAGAAGTTATTATTCAGTAAGTTACCGCCCTATAGCCAGGGTTTTTAGATAGGCACTATGCCAATAATCGTTATCGGTAACGCAAACCACCTGTCCTCCCCCCTCCCCCCCCCCCCGTTTTTACAAATAGAATAGTTTAACACTTGGCGACTCCTAAGTCCCATTATCAGAGAGATAGTCGAAATAACGAATAAAAACTTTCCAAGCAGTTTTCTTGTTCCTCATTTCAACAGCATATGTTACAACTCAAGTTCGAACCGCAAAAATTCTTTGTTCGTTAGCAATATTAAAAACAGAAGTTAATGTATTGTTGGTTACTTAACACACGATTTCTTTGAAGTAAACTCTAACATTAAACAAACAAAAAAACGAGCTGATGTGTGCATCACATGACTTCCTTTTACTCCAATTTAATGTCATTTCCTCATTATTGGCAATTTTAATGTAATTCAATTGTTTACTCCCTAAATATCACCAACAGTGGCCAAATTGAAATCAAATATAAAATGAAAAAAAAATCGCCAAATTTATTATTTTATAAAAAAATTAAAACAAAAGCGCCAATTTTGTCGCCAAGTTGGCGACAAAACTTGGTGACCTAAAGACTGGCGATACATCGCCTAGTGTCCGACAAATTATACCACCACTTCAGTTTACATCGAAATTAACAATGATTTCCCTTCAAAAAGGGGCAAAAGACCCCCTTAGGAACATCCGAATGCAACCAAAATTGAAGGTGAACAACTAGGTCCCACTAGGAGTCTACGTACCAAATTTAAACTTTCTAGGACATACCGTTTTTGAGTTATGCGAGATACATACACACATACATACGTACATACGGACGTCACGAGAAAATTCGTTGTAATTAACTCGGGGGTCGTCAAAATGGATATTTAGGGTGTCTGTAGGTTCCTAAGCATATATCCACGTGTGGTCGGAGTCGAAAAAAAAAACTCAACATTCATTCGGGGGTGAGCAAAATGGAAATTAAGGCCGATTTTTGAGTGAAAATTTTTTTGCAAATACAATAGTTCCTTTTTTGTAAAATGAAGTAACAAAAGGTAGTTTGGGGACGTCGAAAATCTAAGGAAAAAAACACATAAAATATAGGCTAGTAAAGCGAAGGATTTTGTTTCGTACAAACAAAGCAATTTGAAATCATAACCGAGAATTTTCGGATTCAATTCATTCTAACTGACAAAGTTTTCCGGAAAATGAACAGAATAATTATTACGTTTTGGTGGAAGAACCACCTGGGAAAAACCCATACTTTATTTTTAAATTCAGAAAAAGTTTGAAAATGCATCAAAAGTGATTTCTCATAGTCCAAAATGAAATTTTTTGTACGTGTTCTTCATGGGTCTTACATAATTCTTGTTTATATAAAAAATTTTCTTGCTTTCATAAAGAAATTAAAATTTATGAATTAGGCGAAAACTAAAAATGAAAAAGGGTTTCGATGACTAAATCAAAATTGGCTTTTGGTCACTTTCTACTAAATAAAATTTTTAACTTTCAGTCGACGTTTACTTACATTACACTAGTGTCTACATCACTGAAAAACCTCACTTTTTCAAATGCCTCTAAAACCTGTTAAACTCAAAAGTGGAAGCTTTCCTTTTCAGGGAATGCGATACTTGATGATACTAATCAGTAAAAAAAAGAAAAAAAAAAAAAAGAAATTAAAGATGCTAACTTTGAAAAAAAAGTTCTGATGACAACAAGACTCCAGAAATACTTTCGTCAAATATTAATTTCTAACCTTTACTCGTTTTTCAATTTGAAATACCAAAACGACAGCGTGTAATGTTAACACAAAATTCTTTTTATAGCGTAAAACCTTTGAACGTAAGCTCCGTGCTTCGGTAAAACGGTCGAGTAATGTTGTTTCAAATAGCATTTTGAGTGAGATTATTTAACGGTGCTAGATCGCGTAATTTCATGAAATCTAAAAGTTGTAGGGTATCCCTGGAATCCTACTGGTTCCCACGCTGAATGTGGGAGTGTTGCTGTACCGGAGAAGACAGAAAATTAATTTGTTTTGAAACATTCAGTTACCTTTGGTTAAACATGAAGCTTGACTGAAAAATGTTTTAAGAATTCTACTGAATGAAATGCGAGTCAAAGAATGTTTTGAATTAAATTTATTGATTATGTACAAGGGCATTACGCAACGTATTGATACAAAACCTTTACGAGTTGAAAGACAGCACATGGCAAGGGGCGCTCCGACACGACGGGAGATCACTGTGTCCTCCCAAATATTTCTTTTCAGTACATTTTGTCTGACGATTCGGCAGAATTACGTGTTCAACTTGGGGAAGTTTGGAGCTCCATTCGGTAAAACTATCATCATTCGGCACAATTTGGTAATCGATTTGGGGAAGCTTGGAGCTCCATTCGGTAAAACTATCATCATTCGGTACAATTTGGGGTTCCATTCGGCAAAAGTGTAGTCATTCGGCACAATTTGAGCTCTAATATGCAAATTGGGAATTTCCGCCCTCCTTAAAACTTTAGTTCGGGACGCTCTTGCACATCGTTCCTACATAGTATCCTTTTTGGGTCGAGCTGGTAGCTGTATTAAATTATCCATTTCTTTTTTTTTTTTTTGCTTGAAAGAGAAGCTATTGAGGTTGAATTTATTTTAAATCGTAATTGTAAAACTACATTTGCTATAGGGAGACTAGTATACTGTGATAAAAATTTGCCTAAACTAGATTATAAATAAGCATTATCTATGCATAAAATATCTGAAGAAACAATTGTGACAAAATTTAATTTGTTGAAGCAAAAGAGCCATGGTTGGGGGTTTTAACAGAAGTTGATTAAATTGATTAAAAATTACTACATCCACAGGGTTGTAGGAAATTCAAATAGTCTACCAAAAGAAGCTATTACTTGCAATGGGGTGAATATTTTCAAGTGGGCTATTGATCTTCTTTGAGAATTGATACATTTCCTGCGACTACTCTAACTGGGCCCAGAGCCTGTTGCTGATCGTCACTTTTGTATTTGTATTTGATTCAACTAACAGAAGACACGGAGCTAGTAAGCAATAAGTTTTAGTCAAGGGCGGCTGAATATGTTGCTAAAAGACTGTCTCACTTTAATAGAGAAATTTTGAAACGCATGCAGCCAAATGTGTCGCACCACCCATTTTCCTGTTCACTGAGAAAATTCCTTACGCAAAGTGTTTCATTACCGTGAACGGACCACATATGCTTCACGAATTAAAGGCATTGAACAGTGAAATATTCGGAGAGACGGGGAAAAGAAGCTCTCTACGTTTGTTTTCTCAGCGTTCTTTTATTCAAATGTTCGAAACCGCTCTTTTGATATTTAGTAATCTTTCGTAAAACGTTTAACACTTGTAAGCATGAATACATGAAATGCACCGCCAGCTCAGTCATACCAGCCGAGGACTGCAGTTTCGTGCTTATTAGCACTCATCAACCCGGCATAGAAAGTGCCTGAGCAGGAGGTGGAACACTTCCTAAGAAAGCCAAGAGTGCCAAACAAACTAGTAGCTAATATAGAATTAGAAAATACCATGCCTTGCCTTCAATCTTCGAGTTGAACCGAATCATTGCTTCGGTCACTCGTCTGGTCAGTGCTAATTCTATATTAGCTACCAGTTTGTTTGGCACTCTTGGCTTCCTTAAGAGGTTTTCCACCTCCACCTTGGTCACTTCCTATGCCGGGCTGATGAGTGCTAATAAGCACGAAACTGCAGTCCTCGGCTAGAATGACTGAGCTGGCGGTGTATTTCATGTATTTCTGTAACTTACTGAAAATACCTGTAAGCATGTCTGAAGACTTACATTTTTAAGATGCAACTTCTTGGCTCAATCCGACGAATCATTCAAATAAGCTAATTGTTGCAAATATTTTCAAATGTAAAACGAAGTTTAAGTACAAATATTTCCTATTTAAAGAAGTAAACAATTACTAGTGTCCGATGTTTAGATCATGGATGCAACATCTTCTATACTTCTGTGCCTAAAAAGGCTCGATGGTTATTAAACTGGTCAGAACCAGCTTTTGCTGGTTCTGACCTTTCGCCTTTACAATAAGCGTAGGTGTCATTAGAAATGGACTGAAATATGAAAATGATTGCTTTTTCCCTTTCGCAGACTACTGACAGTCAGTACAGATATTGGCAGTGAATGAAATTATCAATACACAAGCAATTGAAACGGTCAAAATATGATGAACTTTTAACCAGTATTTTAACTTTATCTTTTGCGCTTCCCAATATGTATCACAATTTAAAAAATATGCTAATAAAACAACAAAAGGAATCGTGAAAAAACAACTATTTTCTCAAAAAAAAAAAAAAAAAAAAACGGAGAGATGAACAGAGCATGAAAAAGCAGTTGCTCATGACGGAATTGTGAAGCGTTGATTCACTTCTGTAATTTCGCATGAAAATGTTGTTAAAACACTTGCAAAGCTGAAAAATGTTAATCGAGATTGCTGTGATTTAAATCCTATTATCTAAGTACAGTTTCAGAATTTTTTTTTAATTTTAGCTAAAGTATTTACCATTGGGCTTCGTAAAATAAAGATGATGGAGCAAAACAAAATATCTGCATTCTATATCAAGAATTAGTTTCAGAAAAAGATCTTGACATTCATTTAAATCCCATTGATGATTGCGTAGTTAGTCGTTATATAAAAAAGCAAATTTTGTTTTGAACGATGTGCAACCGAAAACAATTTTGAATTTAATAGAAACTTTACTTGAACCGTTTAATCGATACTCTATATCTAGACAGCTCAATCCTTTTTCACGAGTGTGACACTTTTACGCACCTAATTGCTCTTTATTCCTGGAATTTTAAAAGTTCGGCTTTTAACTATTATGTGTTTGAATATAATGACCATTATGTGTCATATATATATGTGCGCGTGTTGCGAGTGTGACCGTAAAGCCACGCCTGCAACACATACATGTCTTAAGTACAGACGTTTTAGAAATGTTGATACTTTCCTATTATGACACACAATGGTTTCTGAAATTCAAGTATATCACAATTAAGAGACTTTAAAATTCTGGGAATAAAGAGCAAATATATATATATATATGCTCAAAAATGTCTCGTCTATGAAAAGGGAGTGGGCGATGTATAACATTCTCTGAAAAAGTCAATGTTCCGTTAAATACTTTTACTCAAAATTATGCGATTAATAACACTTAAAAATATACGTTCAAACAAAGAATAGTTATATGAAAAGCATTAAAATTTTTGAAATTTACGTAGCTGGGAAAATGTACAGAATATAAAAAGTATTCAAATGTTTAAAATAAGACATGGTTAAAAAAATATTTTTCGCAATACATTTTGGTTTCAGTTAAATTTTTTCAGTTATATTTTGAAAGAGTTTTGAAAAAAAACTCTACTAAGAGTTCTAAAAAAAACTAAACTACAACTGTCTTACTTAGGTTTCCGGTAAGTTATAATACATTTGTAAAAAAAATGTTTTTGAAAAGAATCGAAAAAAAAGTAAGACTAACAATTATGCATTACCGTTTTGTAATAGTAAAATAACCCACCATTAAGAGACATCGCAAACAAAATACATGAAAGCATTAATACAATGCTTTCGGCTATTACCACATTTAATCATTTTAGAAGAAGAAAAATACAATCGATTTCATTAGTCCGAAAACCAGTCACTTCCTGCACTTCAGCAAAAGAGATGACTGATTTTCGGACACATCCAGGGCCCGATTAACATATTGGGAAGCCCTAGAATAAACATCTTTTTCGGAGCCCCATGATAGTCAAAAGTTACAGTAAGTTTTAGCAATTGGCTAAAACGATTTCAGTTATTTGGGCGCGAGCCGCTGAAAACGGGGGTCTTAGGACACGGCCTAGTTGGCCTATTAAGTAATCAGGCCCTGGACTCATCGATTCAATTAATGTCAACAAATAGAAATTAGTTATCAACAAGAGACAAACTGAACTTTTAAAATAAATTCTAATAACACTATAGCACAGGTCTAGAATCTTTAAACATTGTAAACAAAGTATATTAAACATGCTGTGCAGCGCGTTTTGCTATCTAGACAATATTTGCTTTTATTCATGTTTACAAAGAAAACTGTATGAGTCATTTCTATTTGGAGTACGATACGTTTTAGTTCATATTTAGTTTTCTTTGGTGCAATTAGTGCAATGTGCTAACAATGAGAACTGGTTTTAGATACTTCAAACTGCTTCAATGGCTAGCATTCTATGCTCGAAATCTTGTTCGGACGAATTGCTCTTCTTATAACAGGTTTTGGAAAAAAAAAATCAAAAAAAGTTGCAAAGCATACTACATTAAAGCAACATTGAGGCTGACATTTTACAGAACGTAATGAGCATTTTCCAATTTCAGCTATTCACAACAACACAAAATTGTGACACATGAGTGGCAACGTTTCCTTACTTTAACTTGATTGTGCAATAGTGTACAGCAATCTTGATTTGTCAGGCTGTTCAATAAAAGTATGCTAGCAGTTGAGAAATTATGAGTCACAAAGATGCAAAAGGTTCCAGAAATGGTGGAATCCCCAACTGAGAAACGCAGAAGATTGATTTAGTTGATACACGAATTCAATGATGTTTCGAGTCTCTGATGCAGACGAGAAATCTAATTGTAAAGGAGTAATATTTCAAGTCAGTTTTTGTAAGTTCGTCAGGAATCATTTCCATGTTATAAAGTAGTTTGAATGACAACTGATTCGAGGGGTGAAAAATATATAGAAACTGAGTCTTTTTCTTGGAATTGTGGAACTCAGTTATTAAACACAGCGAAATAATGCTTATGTTTCAAGCCGTTTCATGCTGTAAGTATAAGTTGCAATAGAGTTCGTGAGCTGAGAGTATCAATATCTTCAAATGGCTCCAAAATTTATGGATCATTGGTTTAACAAACATATTAGCCGTCTTCATAGATACTCATTCAGTTAAGGGGAAATACATAAGTTAAGAAATGCCATCCCATTCAGACTGTCAAATCAAAAGGCCTGTTATTTAGCCGTTTAAGAGCCCTTAATTTCTCACAGCAATGACATTAACATAAGGTTTATGATGTTAAAGTTCAAACGTTAAATACGTATTATTTAAGATAACGATTTACAGTGGGATTCTATACTTGTGCGTCCTTTTTTTTTTTTTTGCTTTCTTTTTTTCTATACATGTATATAAAGTCGTCCGAGGGTCCCTGGCCAGATGTATTTGACCTCTTCTCCCCAGATGGTCTATTTGACGAACAAGTCAGGAATAGCTTTTATATAAACACTAAGTTACCGCCCTATAGCCAGGGCTAAGGCAGAAATACAATTAAATGTACTGTCAGAACATGCTTAAACTTATACAAATGACTAAAATACGTTCAAACATATTCACCATAATGTTTATAATATTCCATACAGTTCTACTCTGTATGTTATGTGCAGGTAATTATGTACTTGTGCGTCTTTTTATTTTTTTCTTTTTTTTTATAAAGTCGTCTGAGGGTCCCTGACCAGATGCAACTGGCCTCTTCTCCCCAGATAGTCGACTATTTGACGCACAAGTCAGAAATAGCTTTAATATATTCTGTAAGTTACCGCCCTATAGCCAGGGCTAAGGCAGAAATACATTAAAATGTACTGTCAGAACATGCTTAAACTGATACAAATGACTAAAATACGTTCAAACATATTCACCATAATGTTTATAATACTCCATACAGTTCTACTCTGTATGTTATGTGCAGGCAATTATGTACTTGTGCGTCTTTTTATTTTTTTCTTTTTTTTATAAAGTCGTCTGAGGGTCCCTGACCAGATGCAACTGGCCTCTTCTCCCCAGATAGTCGACTATTTGACGCACAAGTCAGAAATAGCTTTAATATATTCTGTAAGTTACCGCCCTATAACTAGGGCTATGGCAGAAATACATGAAGTACACCGCCAGAACATGCTTAAACTGATACAAATGATTAAAATGCATTCAAACATATTCAACACAATGTTTATAATACTCAATACAGTACTGCTCTCTATGTTATGTGCAGGCAATTTACGTATTATGAGCTACAAACTTGTGAAGCTCGGCTTCGAACAGAGCCAAACATAAATGATAGCATAAGCACGCAACTAATTAAGATCTTTAACCTAATAATTTGACAATCAACCTGCTTTATTTTTGGGTGAAATATTACAATCAAAAGTTCTATATCTCAACTCAGAGGGAAATTTTCTGAGCGGATGAATTGTCTTAGAGCCAGTTGTATTGCTCAGCCATCACCAATAGCTCTGAAATTTGTATAATGCTAAGATTCCGTCTACTGAAGCAAGATGTAGGGCTTGAAGTTTCATAAGACAGTCTGTATGATACTTCATACTGGACAAACTTCGAGATTGTGCTGCAATTCAGAAGTATTATACAGTTACTGCTCACTGACATGGTATTTTAAAACTCAACTTCCTTAAAATAAAAGTGATGTTTTTCTCATCCGGCATTATATTTAATTCTACTAGTCATGGATGTTATTAGGAAACTGTCTCCAAGAGACAAGCTGTCAAATAGTAAATAATAATTTTTATTACATGCTAACTTTAACAGCAAAATATATTTTTCATTTCTTACACAATTCTCAAGCAGATCTTTACTAACAAAAATGTAAATACAAATTAAGGTTTTTCTTTTTGCCAAAAACGTTCATCTTCTGTCTTCACAATAGCTCTTAGATACGATAAGCTATGTTCATAACATAGAAATTTATGCAAAAGTTCAGGCAAGACGAAATATCATCAAAACATATTTTTCATTTAAGCTATATATATATACGATAAATCACAAGATCATTTACATAGGTCATTACTTGTGTGATTTTTCCTTTTTTTTAAGAAGTCGTCTGGGGGTCCCAGACCAGATGCAACAGGTCTCTTCGCCCCAGATGGTCGACTAGTTAACACACAAGCTATTGACAGCTTTAATTAGACTAAAACAGATGCAATTCATTAAACTATATGGTATTTAGTGGAAGCACCAGAACAATCATAGCTATAATATATAGTGCAATTTGTACACATTATAAGTAAGGAATATAACATAATAATATTTATGCCATGGTTTAAACTAATGCGCGCAATGACCTGGCAGATTCAGGAATTTAATGAGTGTTCTTTAGGGAAGCCGTGTGATATAAAAATGTAGCCTAAAAAATTATTTTAAAAGGTTTTCAAAAATACATTGTTAAAAGAGGAGTTTTTTTCGTCCCCTTGGAACAATGCTTTATATGCTTTCTTGTAAAAACGATGATCTTCCCTATCAATTTAGAATATAAAACAAGCTCCCGCCAGAACACCATGTCTATTTTTCTTTTCTTTGTTAGACACAAACGCGAAGAACATAGTAGAAAAATTCAGACAGTATGAAGCTTTTTATGTATTTACATCACAGAAAATGTATAGTGTTATATAATTTCAAGTATATTAAAACTTTCCAAATAAAAAAAAAAAAGGATTACTGTAGTAAATAGCAGGAAAACACTGGGAAAAAGTACGAATGAAAAAGTATACACTTCTGTTTTACAGTTCAGCTATTTTTTTATTTTATTATTTATTTTTTTGAAAATAAGGTTAATTTTAAGTGAATATGGGCAGTTCTCAAAAGGTGGGAACAAAAAAGTTAACTTTGAGCAATTTCAAAAATTTTCGAATTTGACATAAATTTTGATTTTATTCTATAGTATGCATACCTAGAACACAATATATGAACATGAAAAGACAGAAGGTATTTGTAAAAATTGTTAATTAGCAAATTAAATCAGCAATCTGTAGGTAACAGATTTTGGACATTGTTTTCCTGTAGGTAACGGATTTTGGACATCATCATAACGTAAGTTTCACCATTTTTGACAATTGTTAATCTGATTTTTAACTTTTCCAATGAAAATTTTATTTACTACTTTTTAAATTTTGCAATTTAATAATAAAGAGGATATTAATGAAATACTTGAATGGCTATACATGCTGCTCCTTACATTTAATAAAGTTTTGGAATGATTTTGAAGAAATTGATGCAAGGTAAAAAAAAAGCTTCAAATTAAAAATAATACAATTGTAAAAAGTGACATCAGTTTTAATAATGAATATTTTTTCCAATGTCATAAGAATTAAAATGATGTCTAAAAAAATTATTGAAGAAAGAAATTCGTATTTCTATTTGGAGATCGTTAAATTATGTTTCCAAAAGAAAGAAGAGAAAAAGAATTCTAAAATAATAAAAGCGGGAAAAAAAAAATGCTAGCGCAGGTGATAAAGTCGCCAAAACTGGTACAGCTGAGGATAAACTACATTTGTCAAATTGGAATTCCCCTCTGGTAACCTTTAGCTTATCGTATACTGTGTTGTCGCCAACGTAGGTTTGCTTGGCGATTTTAGCGCAAAATGGCTTTCGGTTCGATCATAAGCATCCATGTTTCTACTGTAATTTATGTATTGTCAGGCGCGGATCCACGGGAGGGGAACTGGGGGAACGTTCCCCCTCCAAAATCCCAAGTGTACCTAAAAATTTTCATAAGAGAGTACGGGAAAATAATTCCGTTTTTCAAAACTTGAACTATAAGAAAGGCGTCAGAAAAAGTAAGGAGAGAATTTCAAAAGTGGATCTAAAAAGAGGAACTGCTGGAATGTCCCCACCCCCCTCACACACACTTTAGAACGTGAACTAAGGCACCAGGAAAAGCAATTAGGCTACAACAGAAACGGATCCATGGAGGGAACTGGGGGAACCTTCTCCTCCCCTCAAAACCCCCATATATACCTAAAAATTTTCACAATAGAGTGTAGAAAAAATCTTCTGTTTTATAGAACTTAAACTCGAGGAAAAGCTCCAGAAAATTCGATCAAACAATAGCAGAGGCGGATCCCTGGAAGGGAACTGGGGGAACGTTCCCCTTCCTCTAAATTTTCATGTGTACTTAAAAATTTTCACAACGTATTACAGCGAAGTTCTCCAGTTATATAGAACTTTAGCTTGAAGAAAGGCGCAAGAAAAAGATAGGAGAGAATTGCAAAAGCGGATCTAAAGAGGAGAACTGGGGAATGTTCCCCTCTTCCCTGCATAAAAATAAATAAATAAATAAAGACAAACCTGTTTAAACTGTTTTTTGCATTTATTTGGTGAAGGATTGATCATTATATTTAAAGCTACTGCAATTCAGTGGCGCTATTAGAGGTGGAGGCTGGAGGGGGGGGGGACACAGGGCGACAGGATCCGTGATCCCCCAGAAGGCCGAGTAGAATGTTTTTGTAAAACATTTCCTATAATTAAAGAGAACAATAGAACGTACCTTGGAAACAGTCGCCTTTTTTAGTAGGTCTAAAAATAAGAAAGTCTTCATAATGTCGGAAGTCCGCTTCCTCTGCCAATACCTTTAAAGTGCGTCTCAAATCTGGTTTTCAGGACTTCAATTTTGAAAATTTTAAAGGGGAGAACTACCTAACACCTCGCATTCTAATAACATCGAGAATCGTTTAAAATTGCTTTTTTGGAGCTTCAATTTCGAAAAATTGCCAAACCCCTGACGTTACCAAATATGGTCTACAGTCATTTTTTTAAGATGTCGATAACAAAAAATTTCTGGACAAGGGTCCAAATGCTTTTGTAGAAAATCTGAACATTAAAAAATTAAGGTTTTGAAAAATTTAATATGGAAAGCGTTTAAATCCTTTATCACCGAATATCGCTCAAAAACTTCGTTTTCTAGGACTTCAATTTCGAAACATTTTTTGGGAAAAGCCCCAGAACCGTACTGCTCGATGTATTGTCAAAGTTAGTCTGTAACTGCGTTTTTGGAAATTCAATTTCAGAAAATTTAGCGGAGGGATTTTCGATTTAAATCTATTTTACAAAAAAAACGGAGGCAGCCCCCCAAAAAAATCCCATCTCTGACCCTACCGTCAATAAATATCGCCTATAATTTCGTTTTTAAAACTTTAATTTCCGCAGGTGGCCCCCAAACCTTTCTTTTTCGTAACATTACCAGAGGCCGTCTAAAACTGCGTCCTTAAGACAAAAATTTCAACATTTTTTTTCAACAACCGCCCTATCAGATGGTGAATATTTTAAAAGTGCACCCTCTATAAAACTTTTGTGGTTGAACCACTGGTGCAAATATTATTTCCTTTAAGCACATACAAATAGAAAAATGAACAAACTTTTTAAACTAATTATTTAAGAATTGTACTTTTAGAATTTGTAATGAATACATTTTTTTCATAAGAGGCATTAAGAAGCAGTAGATACGTTGTAAAACTCAATATTTATGGTTATTTTTTAATGAGTAATTTCATATAACTCCCCCACCCCCATAAACATACTTGCTAGAAAAGTTCCCCTCCCAAATCCATAGTCTGGATCCGCCCCTGTGTATTGTTCAATGTGTAACATATTAATTATGCAGAATACCAATGGATTAAAGAAGATAACATTATAATAACGTTTTTTATTGAGGTTAGAAGACAGTAGATCATCAAAAATTATGAATAAATGGACAGAATTATCGGCGTCAAGATCGTAACGCCATTTGGGCATCTCACATGTACGTTTAAAAAAAATTATTTTTCTTCTAAGATACTGCATAAAAGCTTATGAAAACACTTTTAAACAATTAAAAATTGATTCCGAGGCTCGAAAAACACCTTTAAAATGAAAACATCATATACTTAGTTCTCAAAAAATAGCATTGTAAAGATCGTAAATTTTGGACATGCATCAAATTTCAAACTTACTATTTTCTAAAATCGTTTATAAAGTGAATAATCTGTCTTCACTTTTGTTATTTGTGTAAAATATTAAAAAAAAATTATTCAGTGTAAGATTCATACCTTTAAATTTTTTTTGAAACGTATGGAAATAATTTTAAAAATTTTTTTCTTTAATGGTACATTTGCTCAGTTAACGTTTTGGTATGTCCAAAATTGCGCCTTTTAGCAAAGAAAATATTTTTTAAGGGCATTTAAAGAGCATTTTTTCCATAATTTATGTCAATTCTTGTCTCTATACAGCATTATAATTTAACTCAAAAAATTTTGAGTTAATAAAAATAAAAGTTATTTGGTGTTGAAGCTTCAAAGTTGAGGTGTGTGTTTGCTCCCACCTTTTGAGAACTGCCCATATAAAAATACATCAATAGTCAAATAGTTTTTTTTCCTTCTCAATTAACGATAATAACTATTCAAACCTAAATATTAACAAGCCATGAAATTTTAAACAAAAATGTGTCTTGCTCTTTCAGACAGCTCATAATACTTAAAACGCATGTGACTTAATGGAGGAGAATTTTAAAAAAAGGAACAACAAAGTCAACTACGCTTATTGAAAAGAATTATAAATAACTCAATTTCAATAGCAGTACCTGCAACAAAAATACAGAAAATATATACTAATGCCGTACAAATTTTGAATACTTAGGAATTTTGAAAAAGCTGTCATCGAGAGAAAGAAACAAAATTTGAATTTTTAATGTTTTAAGGAACAGAAGTTTTGCTTCCCAGAAATCTTAACAAATTAGATTAAATTAATCTAGATTTAGCATTAATTTTTAAACTACTATAATTCGTATTTTTTAATTTTTTGTATTTTAATTGTAATCAATGTCATTGACGTTATATTTATGACATAAAGTTCAAGCATAAAATATGACCCTTAAGGATCATAACTAATATAAAAGATCTGAACTTGTGTCCAGTTTTTTTTAAAGTCGTCTGGGGATCCCTGATCAGATGCAACTGTTCACTTCTCCCCAGATGGTCGACTTACTGGCACACAATTCAATGACATTTGTAATAAGAGCAAAACTAATACAATTCATTAAACATGGATCATTTAATTTAAGTCAAACAATCGAGATAACGTATATAATGATCTGCATAGGCTATAATATGTATAGGCAATTTACACATTGTAAGTAACAAGCACAACAAACATGTGCTTTGCCCCTCACGTAGTACATCATAAATCATACCACATTTACAAAACTAATTACATGAAAATTAGCTTGATAGCTCTAAAACTAGTGTAAAATGTGTTCTTTGGGGAAACTCATTTCAGACAAAAAATGTAGCTCTACAAATTAGTTCTTGAAGTTAGAAAAAAAATCGTTGATTTTTTTTTTTTTTTTAATCTTTTCCCTTTTGAACAATGTTTTGCAGGTATGCTTGACAAAAACAAGTTAATTCGCAACAATTTGGAATATAGAATGAGTTCCTGCTAGAACACAGTGGTTTTCTGTTCGTTTTTTTTTTTTTTTTTTTTTGACACAAACGCAAAGTACGAGGATAAAAATTCATAAAATATGCCTTCCGTGTTGTTTCGTCAAACAAAATATATAATCTCATAAAATTTCGAGCTCAGTGGGGCTCCCCACATCAATAGTAGACTTAATACAGCTGTAGGAAGGTAAAGGGCAGTATCTGCAAAATGTTTTTGTTTATTTTTTCTAAATTTTTTTTTTTTAATTTACATTATTATTATTTATAGTTATTTTTATTATTATTATTATTTTTTTTTTTTTTTGAATTTTTGTCATCTATTGAACTTTAGCTTTATTTTGCAAGCTTGCTTATTGTACTTCGCAGAAGATAAAGCACGAAAAAAACGTATAAATTCAACATTTCCCTATTGTTAATATGGAATCCAAAGCTTATTGCTTCGAATATCACAAAACTCATTTCTGCAGATACTGCGCTTTACGTTTCCGCTGCAGTATTAATGATCAATCTCACGAATGCACAAGAGAGATAAGCATCCATGATAATACATATACTTCAATTTCATTGGTTAAGTAATAAGATAAATGAAATCAATTTGCTTGACTTATTTTTACATTGTATTTCTCACTCCCCCTTCCTTTTTTTCCCTTTTCATTCACTCCCTCCCCCCCCAGCTTTCAAGACATGGACGAATCAAAACTGCAATGCATAATTTTAAATTAAGGAACTTTTTGCTAATACCATTAAGTTAATTTTTGTATTTTTTTTCAAAAGAAAAATAAATAAATAAATAAAATAAAATAGAAATAAATAAAATAAAGGAAAAGATGAAGTAAAAAAAGAACAATTTCTAACAGATATTACAATGTCTCTACTAAGAAGAGGAGTACATTTTCACAGTCACCATTTTATGCAAAACTTTTAAACCATCGAAATAAACTTCTATAAATAATTAATAGAAGTATCAAAGTAAACATTTGACTTTTCCAGCACATTTTCCACTAAAAAAATCTCAACAAGTAAAAGTCTTAAAATTGCAAAATCCCTTGAATCCAAGCACATTTTCAAATATTCAGGTTTGTAAGTGCACGCGTCATGGCATATGGACATCACGAAAAAATAAAAAAAAAATACAGAAATTAGTCAAAACTGATACTGGAGGGACTTAAATGGTTTTTAAATTAAAGTAAGAATTTAATCGTGCATACTCAGAAAAAATGTAATGGAAATCGAAGCAAGGTTTTATAGAAATCATTACCTTAAAAAAACGTAATCATGAATGGGATTAAAGCAACAGGCAATAAATTTTCAATGTAACGAACAATAAATAAATTAAATAAGTATTATAAGTGTTTGCCGTAAGATGAAAGTATTTAGAAATCAAGGATAATTAGTAAACTTCATGAATAATGTTTCCATGCATACAATGTGCCTGACCTGACTTTTATCACACTAAATTACTTACGATTCCATTCGCATTTTAAAACCTTAAAGTGTATTCAATGTGTTCCTTTTGATTTTACTCAGGTTTAACTACCTAAACTCTGTCAATTAAATGGTAGTAAAAGGGAAAAAGTAATCATGCACCATACTCGTTGATAAACTAGGACTTGAAAGAGTTCATTTTTGTCATAAAGTTGGGATTTGTTTGCGTATACTCATAAGACAAAGCTTTCCAAACGCACTTGCCCCTCGTAAGGGCCTAATTACACCGCAGGCCGACAAGGGCTGGACCTGGGGACCATCTTCCTAAGATACTCCGAACTGCATAAAGGATGATGCATAGCATTACAACTAAATGAAAATGCATGAATTTTTTAAATAATAATAAAAAAATTATGACTTGATTGTAAAAATTTCCTTATAGGAATATAATTTTTATTGATTCTGTCAGTAATGAATTCGCCTATAACAATTATAAGGGCCGCGAAGAGGATTCATAAATACACATGATAAATGATTTACTTCTGTGATAGACAAAGCAGCCCCCAAAAATGCAATCAAACGGGTTGCAAATCTGTAAATCAACCACTGCATTTTGCTGTAGAGCTTCAAGGGACCTCAAGATAATTGTGGGCCTAGGGCCGCACTTTCAGTTAGTCGGGCCTTGACCCTCGTCACAACGATGGTGCAGCTAGTGACCTTTAAATTCAAACAAAATTGATTGGAATTTTCTAATAGATTGATCATTCGGAGAAAATTATCGAACTTAGGATGGAAGCGGAAAATGTACGCATCTTATTCACTAGTTGACCTAGAATTCAAACTGAAAAACGAGAGATAGTATTCCGTAAGAGGCGGATATAATTAGGATAATTTGTTATTATTACAGCCGAAGCTCATTGAAATTGCTTAAAATTTGAAAAAATTGTCGATGAGCCAAGTGAAATTTATCAATGCCGCTGTTTACAGTCAGGTTGAATCTTTCGCAGTCAATTTTTTACATTACGTGTTTTTGTAGTCGCTGTTACGAAAGGGTAGCGTTTTGCGAGTGAACAGTTTGGTTTGACGCCTAGATTTCCAACCCTAAGGGCCAAATTTTAGACCTAAAATTTCATTTCAAATTGAAAAACTTTTCTGACTCATTGCGCCTAATACCAAGAATTGATCCTAAGGACAAATTAATAGAAGTAAATTTAAAATGCAACCATTTTTTTTAACGTTGCTGATCCTTTTAAGCATGCTATCAACAGTGGATATATATTGATTTTTTTTTTCGGATATGTGTGTGTGAGTTCGTAATTCATTGAAAACGACATTTATGTTGTTTGTTTTAACGCCTAGAAACTTAGGCGCCATTATGACGCCTAGATTTAAATTCTTATTTCCAGCCCTGTCTGTAGTTAGTTTTCATATAAAAACCATTCTGCAAGCTATCGCGTATGTATACTCGAAGTGGTGAAAAAAAAAGGAGAAGATAAATCAAACACCAAACATCGAATATAAAGCGAAGTAGGTCTGATTAAACTGATTTGCTCTAGCTAACCGGAATAAACACAGTTACAGTTAGTAGTTAGTGCTTCCTTTCTGGATCTACCAATTGAGGAAATCGGCACACCCCCACCAGTTATTTCAATGCTGGGATTGAACTTCCAATCCTGTTAGATAGCTCATAGTCGCAAAAGCGTTCATTCAACATGAAATTCTGAAGCTTGAGCTTTTAGTAAGGAACCGTATCGCTTAGAGAGAAAGGGGCATAGAAAATGTACCTCAAAACTTGAATTACGACACGTCTTACACTAAAGACGACACTACCGTACATTTTTTTGTTTGTTTGTTCCTAGCCTACTATTTAAGAAAGAAGGAAAGCCTCTATGCAAAGTATTTTATAATGTATTGTGAAAGCAATTTATGCAATTAAGTTCACAAACAGAATGACTCCGCTCTACGTTAAAATTTTACGCCATACCTATTTTATGATGTCACTGTTAAATTTATTATTTATAATGTACCGCCCGAGATGAACAATTAGTTTCCAAATTTGCATGGGCGTTTTTCTTTAACTTCTAACTTCACTGTCGTGTTTCATGGTTTTGCAGTTAGCATAGTGAATCACTTCTGTTGAGTTAAATAAATCCTACGTGCAAGTTTGAGAACATTAACTTTGTATGAAAATTGTTTATCTTATGGAATATTTCCACTAGTAAAAGTAAGCTTTCCTTTGTGTTTCTTTCACTCTATTATAGAATTTCAAAGCTTTTGTACACATACTAGAAATATCCGGGGAAAACTTTCTCGTGCACTGCAGTAAAAAAATGATTGTCTTTCTTCAGTTGGAAACGAAATTAATTTTCTGACTTCAACCACTACAGCACAAAAACAGACATCTTCATCATTTCACAAACCTTACGGTACTGAAGATTTTCACAGCAATAGAGAGTTCTACACGGTATGGAATGACGAAAACCAATGTTTTCTCTGCTGCATTTTATTCAAGAAATCGCAAAGCAATAAAAAAACAAAAACACCACGAAAACTGAAACAATTGAGTTAACAAGCCAAGCGTTAAGGAGTTCAAGTGCTTAAATTTACCTCGAACACCATGAAGTTGACTTCTGTATCTTCACATGGATCGAATTTAAGTGTACAAGAGCCAAACTACAGCGAACTTGAAAAAAATAACTCTTGAGCAATCAACAAGGAATGGTTCCGACTACAATTGCATGACCATTTATCTAACTAAATGCATAATCTGCCTTTTATCAAAGCGATTTTTCAACAATCGTGCTTCGTTCGAATTTAGTTAGGCGGAGGAAATTTAATTTCATTGCGATGGAGATCAAGAATCCAGAACTCTCAACTTTACCTACGGTTTCTATCTTGCTCACAATGAAAGACGCGGGAATCTTAATATTCGTCTTAAGTTATTGGCACATCCCTCAGAAGTTTAACTTATTTCTCGCTTAAAAGAACTGGTCATTCAAAGCATTTATATCTAGACTAAAATATTCGCTAAATACTGCGGTGTACTTAGTACAACAGCTAACTAAAGCTTACAGCTAAGCCGCTTAGGTGATCATTTGGCGAACTAAACGCATAATCTATCTTTCAACAAAGTGGTTTTTCAACAATGTATTGTCGTTCAAATTTAGTTAAAAGGAGAAATTTGAGTTTCATCGCGATGGAGAAAAAAAATAAAGCCAGATGCATACAGATATTACTGAAGGTACTCTTACATCTGTATGGGAAAGTGGCAGACCTTCCTTCGTCTCTTACCCATTATCCTCTTTTTCAACTTTTCTGCCGGTTTCTATCTTGCTTACAATAAGAGACCGGAATCTTACTATTGGTCTTAAGTTGTTGGTATGTCCATCAGCCGTTTTATTTATTGTTTTCTTGAAGAATGCAGTCTTTCGAAACATTTATGACTGTACAGTAGACCCTCGTTTTAAGCAGTTTCAATTATACGCGGTTTAAGATTTGACACCTTCATTTTATTTTACACGGATGAGTTTCGGTTTTACGCGGAAGCGGCAATGCAAACAGATAACACATTTTCCCCCTTTTTCAACATCCAAACTCCTAAAGATTGCAGATTACTCGTAATTAACTGTACATTGGCGTGCTAATAATTCAGCTTGGGCATATTTAGACATTTTTTTGTGATTGGTTCCAGGGTTCTTTCCAGAAGTAAAGTTACTGAACTCGCATAATTTAGAGTTCACAGGAAGAACACTTAAAAATTCAGGAAGGTTTTCTGGTAATTGTTACTGTAAAATGGCGGACTTACAGCATCGCTGATTTTTACGATAATTTATACCGGAGAAATAAGCGATCCCACCTCCAATTAAATGCCGTGGCCTACCGAGGCAACCGTATAATTTTACAGTAACATTTGATTTTTACGGTAATAGTTACTGGCAACATGGATGCCAGTAACAATTACCGTAAATTTTCCGGAGAATTTTTAACAGTGAACTTTGAGAAGTGACGAAGAGGAGAACAAAACCAATGAGGACATCAATGACACACAACCAAAAGATTTCACACTGAAAATTTTTAGCCATTCCTTGACAACGGCAAATGATCTTTCTGATTTATTAGTGAAGAAAGATCCCGTCATGAAAATTATGCGAGTCTTTATGGAAGCATTAATGCCTCACAAAGAACCACAGAGGCTTTTTTTTTGTGTGTGTGTATGGCAAACGAATTATATTAACAACACTTTTTTAATATAATTCGTTTGCCATACACACACTAAGTTAATTCATGTTATATTTTAGTACGTTGTACGTATGTATTGGAATAAGTGCACATGAAACTTATTATATATCACTAGAACGAATTTTTTTCATCTACGGAACCTAACCCCTCTGTTAACTCTATTATTAAGTCTCAATTTACGCGGTTTCGTTTTACGCGGCATTTTCGTGGAACGCAACCCCCGCGTAAAACGAGGGTCTAGTATGTAAAATGTGTGCTGAATGCTGCGATGTACGCAGTACGTCAGTTAGAAAGATAACAATGAACTTTAAAAAGTTCAATGTTACTTTATAACAGCTTCAACATCCAAAAATGATCAATCCAGTTTCATACTAAATCACTGAATTGAAAAAAATGACCGAAATATTTAATTGGTTATGCCTGAGAATAAAAATGAATACATTTCCACCTAATCAGTAACAAACTTCCGACTGGGAAAAGATTTGCAGATTTTTATTTTTAAATTTGAGACCTCGACAAAAGTTACGGCGTATTAAAACTAGTACACCTTACAACTCGACAATTTTGATTTTAATGATACAGTTTCAGTTTATAATTTCACTTGATGTAAGGAGATCAGATTGTCAACAGTTGGAACACTTGTAATTATGATATCGAAATTGAAGCAGTAATATTCTCACATAATTTTTAATACACACACTCAAAACATCTTCCTTGTGACGCAGAGCCTCATTTAGTTCCCGAAGCGAAAAGTATTCCATTTTACCTTACTTAACCTTCATCTATAACAGCGACTGGAGAAGCATTAAAACTTCTTTAAGAGAAAAATACTTTTTTTTTCTATGTTAAGAATAAACATTAATCCCCGAGGTCGCTTGGGCTTTAAAAGAATGAAGTCTTACTATCTGCGACTGGAAATTTAGTAAAGGGCTAACTAATGAAACTATGCCTTCGAATGTAAATTTCTGATGATCCATATTAAAAGAAACAAGACCTACATACTGTTTGGTGCTGAAAATTTTCCATTCATTTATGAGAGCCTTATACATACACATAGGGCCTTTTGGAACTTGTTGCCATGCATTGTACATGATTGGAAAGCAAAAATATGGTTCATAAATGTTTTAAAATTCTATTTAATAAGTACTTTTTAAAGATTTCGTTTCTTTTGCCTTAAACGTAAGGTTATATACTATTAAGAGTAGGAGATGAAGAGCAGGTAAATTAACTCTATAGTACTTTTTAGTTTTTCAAGCTTGATGTTTTACCATTAAGGTATTATGCTGGGAGACAAGTTGGGGGTTGAGGGATCTATTACTTTTCTTATTGTCTTAATTTTAAAAACACATTTTTAAGGTTTTTGAAAGGAAAGATTTCGAAAAACATTTATAGCTGTGCAGTTGTTGAGTACGTTAAACACAAAACTCTTTGTAGGACGTACAATTACAGACACGACTATTATCTACCATTTTATGCTTAGACAAAAAAAAAACTGCATGGATTTAAAAAAGACTTATTTTCATATTTTATGCAATGCCTTAAACACAGACACAACAAATAAAAATAAAATACTTGGCTCTCAGTCAAAAGAACCAATTTTGGAAAAGTAACTAATGAAAACATGAAATATGTCAATGACTTCACTGTAACGGATCTCACTGTGCACAAAAACCACATTTACAGAAATTTATACTTCAGATATTTATGTTACTTGCCTAAATCATTTTCAGCCTTTTTGTTTTATCCTATCCTTTTTTCTCATTCTTAAGTAAGATATTTAAATGGAGTATGTTCGATAAAATATTTGATTGAATGATAATGCAAAATAACATGAGAGCATTAGAATTACCCGTTTTGTAAATAATATATTTTCACAAAAGTGTTTCAGAAACAAGAAATCATTTCACATATGAGAAGATTTGAAAACTCGATCTTGTATTTCTTAATTTAGAAAATAATGATCGCAAGTTTTATGCCTCATACAGCTTTTAAAAAAAATTTATATCCTAGAAAAGTTTCTACACGTATCAGGATTCTCATTCGTATTCAACATAAAAATTGCGAATATTAAGAGTAATGAAAGCCATTTATTTATTTACAGGAGTTAATGATTTCACTTTGGCAATTTCAGCCAAAGAAAGTTGAGTTACCCCGGGGTAAGCAACGTAATTCGTGTTTTGCTCGTAAGCTTCCTCGCGTTTTCATCGAAATTTGGCGCTACACATTATTTGCTTTGAAATATACTTTTTCTGTACTTTTCAGACCTAGAACTTATCAGGAATCAAGTTTAAAATTTTTGCCACATGTAGCATATCTAACACAAGCTTTAAATCAGTTTTAATCAGCATTTTTCAGTTTTAATCAGCTCAACGAATAGAAATTTTTTTGCTCGCATATAAAGTACGGTCAATTTCCTGGAGTTTTTTTTCTTTCTTCGATTTAACAAATAATTTCACGAATGCGCGTAAATAAAAGTCATGCGTATAAATTATGTTCAAAGTCATACAAGAGAATGATTTCATCCGATTAATTGATGCTGGTTTGTTCAGTTTTTGAATCGGTGACACCAATACAACTTTCACATGTTTTTCTTCACAGGCACAATTTTTTTTGAAATATTTAATTTCACAAAAATATTGCTTCAAAACCGAAATATGGTGTATCGATATTCTTCAAAACTTTTTCTTAAATTAAAAGACAGACGACTTTCGAAATGGAAGCTTCGTAAGTTACACTAATGCACGTTATCTTAATTCAACGGTTTGTACACAAATAAAAATGTATCCCTTTAATCGATTCTTTTTCACACTAAACTATTAATTACCTACAATGTGGCTCAGATAAGTTTAGTCTTGACCTTGGCAATGTTTACTTCATTTAAAGGTACTAGAAAAGACTAGTTGACGGCGCGTTGAGGAGGGTGCCCGGTAACACATTCCTTTTCCACTAAACTTCGTAAAAAGAGGTAAACAAGACCAAACTTTAACCTATCAGAGACACTATACTACTTATTAAGGCTCTGTATTAAAGCGGAAACTTATACTCATTATGTAACGCAGAAATGTGAACTCACTTCTAGTCAAAGTAACGAACATGCTTCAACCATTTCATAGCAACACATTTAGTAAGGACTACAACCTGTAAAGCCAAGGGCGGATCCAGAAATTTTTCGAGGGGGAGGGTATTGATTTTTATTATTTTCATTTTGCTATGTATATTGATTTAAAAGTTATTGATCTCAAAGGTTTTGGACTTTAATTCCGAAATAGTTCCAAGATTCCCCCTTCTCGTCTAAATTTGCGTTTTTTTAACTTCATTTTCGAAAAATCACTGGCAAAGAGTCTCTCCAGGGAGGGACGGTCGTCCCCAACATTCCTCCCTTGTATTCTGTCCCTGCGTACAGCAGGTGTGCTGTCATTTCTCTCCAGCTGGAAAAGGGCCATTCCACGAAAATTCAACCCTTTGCTCCCCAACGTGCCGCGCTTCATATATCTCATTAAAATACAATAAATTTAAAGGGCACTGACGCAATTCTTTGCTTAAGGAATCGCATATAAGCTCTTAGTTTTTTAAGCAAAAAAAAAATATTGTTCAATAATAATTTCCAGAGTTTCCCAAACTGTCGTCCGCGGACCCCCGGGGGTCCGCAGTGTTATCCAGCTAAAACGTTAAATATAACTGAGATTGAAGGACGAGTAACGAATTTTAATTCAAAAGAAAGCACATTTATGCGGCATAAAAAAATCTTGTTTAAGTATATGCAGGACGCGGCATCCCCCCCTTCCCCCCACGGAACTCTCGGAAGTAAACACACATTTTTTAATTCTGTATACAAGACGAAGTTTATATTGTCACAAAACTATACTAAGTGAAACGCAAACATTGAGGCACATTTTTTCAGGTGGGATATTGAACTTGAAATAAAACTTTTGCTCCAAAATTTTAAGACTCATCCATTTAAATCCACAGTTAATAATTGAAATTCTAATACGCCGTAAAAATACAACTCATATGAAAAATTAACACACTTTAAACTAGGCTAACAGTGATTTTTTCCATAACTTCAAAAGCTTCATTTTTATTAGTAATCTTGTAGAAATTTGATAACATTTTTATTCCAAATTGAATTTCAAATAGAATTTTACTTCCATCACTCAAATTAATAATGTAAGAAATGAAAACCGGACTAGAGCGCTAAAAAATATACAGAACAATTAATATATTTTTTTTAAAGAGAAAAATGTATATAAAAAATAGATTTAACTGTGCCAACATTTTTTTCCTTGCTCGTGCCAGGGGGGGAGGGGGTCCGCAAATTTCGTAATTTTTCTGGAGGGGGTCCGCAAAGGTCTGACGTTTAAGAACCTCTGATTTAAACTATTATTTTTAATCAAATAGATGAGGAGTCACGTGCGAGACAAAATGAACTTTTTCCGCGGAATGACCCAAAAGGGCGTCACTGACATTGTGACAAGTCATGATGGAGATTTCGGTCTGAAATCTTTATAGATCATTCAAAAACTACACGACGCACTTATTAGAAGGTGCTTGATACTAAATGCAATCTTGTTCGCTTAGAACTGACTTTTTCACAAAGGGCGGGGTGCGACAGCATTTCAATACTTCATTTTGAAACTTCTACTGTTCTCAAAATATTTAAAGGATTTATACCGCAATCGAGTGGATTGAAATAATTATGTTCTTTAGTTTACTTTCGCGGCGAGTTTTGTTTACAAAAAAGTTGCAGTGATTGTAGAAGAGGGCGAGACAGCCTTATTTTTACTACTGTTTCACATAAGTTAGCCAGTAACAAGTTATTCCTTTTGGCTTTCAATAAGTTAAATACCTACATTACTTTTGCTGCACCGACTGAATTAATTAGATTAAACCTTCGTTTCTTAGACTTATTGTGACCTAATTGACCTTTCCCACACATCCCCCGCTCCGATAGGAGGTCACTCATTTCTCATTCAGCAAACTTTACTGGATAACTAGGCAGATTTGGGTACAGCATTAAAAAAATTACATTTGTTAATGCTTTTATTTACAAAAATTACATTTTCATTTTTTGTATACATAATTATTTTACATCTTTTATTAGAGGCAGGTATCTATGTGTACGCCAATATTTTATCATTCGGTAACATTCGAAGTTTCATTCTGCAAACTGGAAATTTTCCCCATCCCAGAAATTAAGGTTCGGATTGCCCCTAATCGCACCCCTCTGTTTTCAGCATCATCTAGTTTTTGAATGATCAGTTTCCCCTCAAATAACATGAACTCGCATCCACTTTAAAAAGGTATCCTCCGGAAACATCCCCCTCCCCCCCACCTACATAGCCATTTTCCATCTGAACCAACACCCCTTGAACGTCAATCCGACGGCTGCATTTCTGTCCTCAGGAACCCCTTCTCGTAACCTCTAACCCTCTTGCAAGCACCACAGATCACATATCCAGAGTAACTCCGAATCCCATTGCTGCAAAACAGCTTTGAACTGGCAAAAATCGGTTTTTCCCGCCAGAATACTTCACTTTCTAACTGTCAGGCTGCTTCAGTATCCTTTCAGCAGCACTCGCAACTGACAGTAGCAACCAAAGATATATGCAAGATTTTCATGCATGAGAAGTTGATGTATGCAAATATGCATTTCGGTTAGGTAAAATTATTAATGTATGATTAACTTATATGCTTAATTAAATTCAAAAATTTTAAATGTGTAAATAAATGAGTGAGATGGACCAACGAGCTACAAATTTTACTTAAAAACTGCGTTGCGTTGCACGGCTTTGCATGGTCTACCTCGAGAATAAGTTATGTCAAGTAACGCATGTTCAACAATCAGGCTTGAAAAAAAAAATAAAAAAATAAAAAAAAAACAGTAAAATTTTGCGGTAGATTGCGGAAAAATAGCCAAAAAGGAAACGTTTCAAAGTATCCAATTTCGGGAAAAGCCTCAAAACAAAGGACAAAATTTTACTTGTTCAAAATCGTGGAAAACATGGCAACAGATATTTTTTCTCAATGACTTTCTTCACCGTTACAAATGTTAATAAAAGCATTGTTGCGAAAAGTTGAGACGAATTACTGAATTATAATTTGAGTGGAGGAAAAGCCTTCGAAAGTAGGGATTTTTATGTCGAAATCTAAGCGCCCTAAACATTATTTTTTAAATTGCTATCTCCGCTAATCATTATCGAAGAATTATGTTGAATAGCCAAGCATGAAGACGGGAAGATTACGGACCCATCGATACCTGGTTCGATAGTGAGTTCACTGTCGTTCGGGAGAAAAAACTTGGACATAGTTACATAGGTACATACGCTCAGTTTTTAATTATATAGGTCTTTTGTGCATCATTAAGTGTGGCACATGTCATTATATAGCAAATGAGAAAAAATTACGTGATATTCAAGGAATAGAGGAGAGACATGCGCAAAAGTTACTTAATTCATAGCTAATTAAAAAAATTACGAAGTTGAGACTCCATTTAGAAATTTACAAGCCTAAAACTTCCCGAAGAGTATAAATACTTATAGAAGTATAACTACAGGTATAGGTGTTTTTACGAGCTGAACTTCATTGTAAAAAAGACACTTTAAAATGTTTTTAAAAAGTTTAAAAACAAACTTTCTTTTAGAATAAAGCTGAAGTTTTAATCGTTTTTTTTAAATATTTTGGTGACGATTAAAATATTTAATTGATCTTTAGGGGTTTAGGTGTTCAAAAAATTTTAATACTCACTGGTTGAAATTCGACTCATTTGTATTGCATTAAACACGCATTATTTTTACATTGACATTCTTACTTATTTAAGAAGGAAATAGGATTTTTTTCTTTTTTGAAATTCACATTTAGAATTTGTTTTTCCTACCTTTTCCCACTAAATATAGTGGGGGGGGGGGAGTTTGAATTTAAACTACTCCTATTCGACACGTGTAAGAGTTAGCTTTTATTAATGTATAATGCTTATGTTTTTGAGATTATGAATGAGGTAACATTTATATTAATTAAATTGCTTTCTTTTAAGCCTTTTTTTCCTTTTTCCTTCTCTTAAAAAGTCCAATTTGAAATAACTTGAAACCTAAGACAATCAACTGAGAGATAGGGCTGTTATAAATATGATATTCACATATGGAAAAACAGGCTTGTTTAGTTCCAGACGAACAGTTTATATATATTGCAACAATTTCGTCCCAGAATTGCAGCGGAATTTAATGTCAAGCAAAACTGCAGTGCTCAACAAATGCCTAAATCTTTCGGCACCAATTATTTTAATGAACTTGACTCGCCAGTTGTTTCAACTTCAATGTTTAACAGAAATTAAACATTTGTAAATGTCTTTCCCATGTCTCTTTTGTTTCAAACTTTTATTTTTGATCAAAATTTTATTTTAAGACCAGAAATGCTTTCAAACTGAAGCCAACTGTTAATTAGATGTATTTCAAGTTTATATTTTAACAATATTTGAAAATGTATGCAAGCAAAAAAAAACTATGTCCCATTGAAGTCTTACTTCGTTTAGTACGTTTATTAAGTCTCCCCTTAAAATACTACAATATTATCAAAAAATGTAAAAAATGATATCAATATTAACTTTTATTCATTAATATGAAACAGCTTCGAAATAAAACTGGATGTAAAAAGTCAAAGAAAAAAGGATTTCTTTTCAACAGATTCTCCTCTCAAACCAAAAGAAGATTTAAAACATGAAACCGTTAATTTCTAACGTAGACCTTTTTAGTTTAAAGCGCATCATTTTCACTCAAAGCTGCAAAAGATATTGTTTTTAATATCATTTATTACTGAGAATATCTTTACTTTCGCTATTTTACTATTTTTCCTAGACAACAATAAAAAAATAATCAGTTTCTAATGGATACAACAAGCAACTTCAATACATTCTTAGACTGAACGAGCCTTTGTAAAATTGTTGTGTTAAGGTTTATCTTTTTAAATTATTCAATTTTCAAACATAAAAACGACAAGAAAATTTGCTGTGCTTGAGCTGCATATCATATTTTTTACGATTAAGCAACTTTACACTAAACAAATGCTTGATTATATGCGCTTTTCAAATATATTAAGGGGTTACAGTACCTCAAAAATAAAACGACCAAAAAGTTTTTTTTTTCTTATTTCAAAACTAAAAACTATTCTGAACACAGGGGAAAAGTTTCAATGCTTTAGTTCAAATATTAAAAAAGTTAGGAGTGGTTTTAGGCCATGCTCGCCATGTCTTCTTATGCAAAAGAAAAACTTCAAATTGCTTTTTCTCGATGATGGTATTTTTGTGTTTTGATGTCATTGGAATGCCTAAGGATTTTTTTCTATTAAAGATACAGCTTTAAAGTAATACTTTTTGCAATTGGGATAACACACTTGACAAAACTGTGCATTGGATAAGCATTTTATAAATTACTCAAATGTTTAGAGCATATTAAACCTTTAGAAACCAAATTTTTTTTTTTTAAACTGATATTTTACATAATTAATCACAGTAAATTTTCGAATGAACTCATAAGCAAATGAATGCACAGATTTTTAGAGATGATAATAGTGATTGTTTTGCAAAAAACGTTTTTTAAATTAGTGCAAAAATAAAAAAGCCTTAAAGATTTTAAAAAGTTGAAACTTTCCTCAATTTTTTGAATTTTTAAAAAAAGTGGGGAATATTTTAAAATTTTGAAAATAAATTGTTATGAAATAAGTATGCATGTTATGGTGTCAAAGAAATATAAAATTTATATAAATTAAAAGAAATCGTTTGAAAGATACTGTGACCCCTCAATAAATATAAATTACTGAAGTCTATCGTATACGACTTTAAAAGAATGAGTATTTCAAAAAACAAATACTTTTTGCCTAAAAACAATGCATCGCTTTAAACAAAATTAGTGTAGCAGTATTAGTTTAAGTATCATTTATTATCAATACATTCTTAAAATAAACAAGCCTTTGTAAAATTTTGTTGGTTGTGTTAATGTCTCTGTTTTCCTTATTCAGTTTTCAAACCTAAAATAGACAAGAAAATTTGCTGTGCTTGAGCAGCACGTCATTTTTCTTACGACTGGGCAACTTTATACTAAACAAATGCGTGATTATATGCGCTTTTCAACTATATTAATAGATATAAATTATTGAAGTATATCGTACACGACTTTAAAAGAATGAGTATTTCAGAAAACAAATACTTTTTGTTTAAAAACAAGCATGGCATGGCTTAACTTTATGCAAAATTGGTGTAGCAGTACGAAGGTATTTGAAATGACTTTGGTTTTTGTGCTAAATGAGATAAATATATCCACTGTTAAAAATTGATTTGGGCATGGGAAGAAATAGGCTTGTTTAATTCTGAATGAAATTCTTGTTGAAATTGCAAGCATCATTACTATTATTTAATTCTAATGGCAATACTAGGTAAGTTTGCAATTAACATCAACGCAAAAACTTAAGGGTTGAGTTGAGAAATTTAAATAATGCCATTAGTCTAAGTAAATATGCGCGAACTACAAACAATATATTAACCATTATTATTTTTATTTATTTATTAATTATTTTTTTTAATAGTGGCCGTTATTTTGCGAAATAAATAAGTCAGTTTAAAAGTAAAACATTCAAAGTTAAATATTTAAATTACATTGGAAATTTTTGAAAGTAAAGTCCAAACAGAATAATATGATTTTAGTATTTTTTAACATGTCTATTTAATACAAATGAGTGTAAGTGGTTTTAAATAAGATCAGAATACATATCAATGCGTAAAGTCTCCCCTGATTTAGACAACATGTATGAAAATATTGCGTATATCTATAGTTGTTATGGAAAGAAAATACCTGACGAGACTTTTGGTTTCTAACTGAGATATGCAGGAGATAATTTCGCAACCAGCTGTGCGTTTCAACCCTTACCTGTCCGTATTATTACCCTACCAAACCACTACTAAAGCTTGACCACGGAGAGAGGGCGGGTGAACTTGACGCAAAAATGGACCAGTCGTCCCTTGCTACTTCGCGCTTTGACTTTCGTAGCGTCACTACATCGCCGTTTTTTGAGCAATCACGATTGCTTATTGCTTTCATTTCACTGTTTTTGGCTTTCCTTTGATTTTTCCCACCAGCAGCCTCCGCAGCATCACCGTCGACCGGCTCCTCACGATGCTGCTCCTCTAGCGAAAACCGTCTCCAGATTGCATCCATATACTACACACGCGCATACATACACAACTACACACACATACATACACCTACACACATACAGAAACACAAACACACACACTCACATACACACAACTACCCACACACTCATGCCTGCACACAGACACAAACACATATGCCTACACACATACACATACCCCCACACACAACTACATTCATACACATTACTACCCACACACTCATGCCGGCACACAGACACAAACACACATGCCTACACACACACATACCCCACACACATGCTTACATATACACACACACTTGTGATTGCGAAAAACATAATTTGAATTCAAAATGAGAAAATTCAAATTAATATTTTTTACTTTTTTTTTCAAATATAGTTTTTGGCTTTTTTATGTAATAGTGTAAACTTTTTCCTACAAAAGGATAACAGAATATGTCTTTTAAGATAAACTCTTCTGAGGGGCTGTAGGTTGAGGGAGTGAAGGTATAAAATCGCCGAAGAAAGTACAGGGAATCGCTATCTCATTTTAACTGTTAAACATTATCTGGAAAGTAAAAATCACTGTACTATTACTAGAGGATAAACACATCTGTTCAATGGTGTTCAACATTGTACTAGCTTTTTGAGTTGTATACCTATAACGGGGGAACATACGGTCATTAAATGGCAATTAATTCCCCATCGAACAAGTTAAGCTATTTTCGTAGATTAGTAGTGTGTAAGAACTGCGTGTGTAGTTTATTTCTCAATAATAACAATGTGGTAGCTATTACGTCTAATGCATCTCCTTTTATCATATTTTGTGCAATATATCTATATATATATATATAAAAATGAATATTTGTATGTCATCCACGAACTCAAAAACTACCCGGCAGATTTGGCTGAAACATTCACCGTTTGTTATTTTTGGTACTGGGAATGTTTATAGACCAGTTCAAAAAAAATCTGATCGATAGTTCCTTTTTTATTCCAATTTAAGTCACAATCCGTTGGATAAATACGAATTAAATTATCGGCGGCAGAAATTAATTCGCGGGAAAGATCTCATTGATAAGAAGATAGCTGTTGCCATTTTTCTTGAGTTGAACAAATAAATTCTTTCTTTATTGTTTTATGGCTTTTCATGCAACGGGGGGATTTAAAACTTTTTCTATTTGCTATTTTTTGCGATGGAGTGACTTTGCAAACTGCGTGAGTACAAAATTTGAGTATAGTCACGGCTTCACTTAAAACCTGGACCGATTATTATGAAAATTGCTATATATATATGTATTTTTCCACGGAGAAGGTGCATAATATGTTCATTGAAGCCACTCGCCACCAGGTGGCACTGCAGAGTAGCCACTTCTGCCCCGTTCAACCGATTGTCATGAAAATCAGTATAATGATGTATTTTTTTTGTTGGCGTAGCAACGCGCGTCGGGTACAGCTAGTTCAGTAATAAAAATATAACGGTGGTAAAGGGTGCTGTTTCATGTCTAGGGGGCTCTAACTATACTAAAAACGTATTTAAATTGTCGAAGTAAGTTTTATGCCCTCTAATTAGGAAAAGATTGGAGTTAGAAGTACAAAATCCTGCTTCGCGGAAATTCAGTTATCGCGGTACAGTCTAAAAGGAATTAACCGCGATAAACGAGGGTTGACTACACTTCATTTTTGTAATATGAATCGGTGGAAACACAAGCAGTAAATTCCGGCGTTCTCTTCTCTAACCCTATGTATTACAAAATAAAATGGTCCGTTTCCGTGTAGATTTCACGCGCCATCTCTCCGTGGTCAAGCTTTATCGATCCCGAAATCGATTGAACACGTTCAAGCGAAATTAAATCATTGTAAAAAAGCAGTCGAAAACTTTGTACTATGGAATGAGTAAAAATGACAACAACGTGCATAAAGTACAAATAAAGTAATAAAATAAGAGTTAAAAACTCAGCAAACAGCTGTTTCGGGGCTATCATATGCAAGCCCCTTCATCAGTGCATAAAAGAATGAAAAAACCACACAATGTAGACTGAACGCCAAAAATTCAGTCGACATTTTGTCAAATTGTCGCATTGTTTTGTCACATTGTCGACATTGACAAATTAGACAGAACAATATTTTGTCGTTCAATCTACCTTGTGTGGACTTTTCGTTCTTCTTTCATGCACTGATGAAGGGGCTTGCATATGACAACCCCGAAACAGCCGTTTGCTGAGTTTTTAATTCTTATTTTATTACTTTATTTGTACTTTATGCAAGTTGTTGTGATTTTTACTCAAAACTAAATCACTTCACAAACTGCATTAGATGTCAAGTTTAAATTGACTATCTCAAATCTAGAAATAAATGACTTTTGCAAACGATATATTATGTATGCCGTTTATAATATAAGTTCAATAAATACCTTTGTATATAAAAAGTAAAATAAGAAATAACAACGTCAAATATCACAAATTACAGATTACTGCAGACACGTGTTTCGACGTTACAATGAACGCCTTTTTCAAAAGAAGTTCGTGATAACGCCGAAACACGTGTCTGCAGTCATCTGCAATCTGTGCTATTTGACGTTACTTCTTATTGGACAATTTATAATATAGTTTTAAAATTGCTTTGTATGTATAAAATAATATTTCGTAATATACAATATTGTTTGTTGTTTCAAATCAATGTTAGAATTAAATGTAACTTTTTTTTGAAAAAAATTTGTTTACAAGAACAAAGAGCTTTGGTAGAAATGAAGGCAATATTGGGAAATAATAACTTACCTTGAACACAAGTGTGGTTTTCATGGACTTGATTTCTTGAAAGGAAACTCCTTGAAAAACTCGTCCTTGAACTTGGTTTCCAAATATTTTGCACCTTTCAATAAATGAATGCACATTAAAACAAATTCCAATTAACTAGTCATGATAAATCATTTAAATTTCAACTTTTCTTAACTAGAACGAATGATTCCCCCCCCCCCCCTCTCTCTCTTTACAACATGAACTAATTAACAAAATCAGGATTACGACAAAATTACATTTACACAGGATTCGTTTTTTTTTAATTTTATAAAAAAATCAAGAGTCGGATTTTTTTTTTATTTAAATCGGATTTTTTTAAATTTAAGTCAGATTTTTTTTATTTTAATTAAATTTATAATATTTATTATTTTACATTTATAAAGATAATATATTTCATACAGTAGATGGATCTATTCAGCTTACTTTTCAAACTAAGATAAGTTCTCTAACTCTTCGATACATTTTTAAAATTTAAAAATACGTTATAATACTATGTTAAGAAGAAATTTTGTTTTTTGCTTTGCTTAAAAATATGATTTCCCTCATCATGAACGTTTTAGTGCAAAAGAATATGCTGAGCAATTACTTTTCTTAATCATATCAGTGATGGTGTATGAGAAAAACTGAAAATTTTCATTTGGTTCTATACTAAATTGAACTGTAATTTTAGAGTAAAACGTGCAAATCAGTATTTTTTGCATCAACTCCTTTTGAAAATTTGAGCCAAAGCAATAATATACACACAACATAATAAAATACCTTCATAGAAGTGCATTGCAAGCAGGGTTCGTGATTTTATTTATTTTTTTTTAAATAAAAAAAAATCGGGATTTTTTAAAAAAACTAAAAAAAAAATGTGATTTTTATTTAATTGGATTTTTTTTATTTTTTAATTTCTTCAAAAATTTGTAGTTATTAATTACTTAACATTTATAAAGATAATATATTTCAAACAATAGATTAAGCCATTCTGCTTACTTTTAAAACTAAGATTAGTTCTCTAACCATTCAATGCATTTTTAAGATTTATAAATACGTTATAATACTTGGATAAGAAGTGATTTTGTTTTATGCTTTGCTTAAAATTAGGTTTCCATCATCATGTACGTTTTAGTGTAAAAGAATATGCTGAGCAACTACTTTTCGTAATTATATCAGTGATGGTGAATGAAAAAAACTGAAAATCTTCATTTGGTTCTATAGTGAACTGTAATTTTGGAGTAAAAGCATTATTGCAAGCAGGAAAATCTGTTTCACACACATCAAGAGAGATCTATGTAGTTTTGCCTGTTGTAGTTTAGATTGTATAATGCAGTGTAGTTAAATTCAGAGCAACACGATCTAAAAATGCAACATTAATTTATAAAAATAAAATAAACTGATTTTTATTAAGGATTTTGATTTAAAATAATCACTTGATTCAAATCAACTGATTTAAATCAATGACTTTTTTTAGAAAATCAATTGATTTAAATCATGATTTTAATCAACGAACCCTGGTTTTACCATATTTTTGTGCAGATAAATCGACTAGTGCAGAAGGGAAGTTAACTCTTATACAAAAAAGCACTTTATTTAGGGGCACCAATTCTCGTTTAGTGCAAAAAAGGATGAGTCACTGGCTTATGCCATTTCTATTCTCAATGCGAATCAAGGAATAGTAAGATACTATGTGAATACAACATAATCACTAGGGTGATTCCAAAATACATGTGAAAAAAAAGTTTCCAGTAGATACCAGGACACCCCTCAACATTTTTAGACTTGTGAATAGATATATACTGGAAGAAGTTTAGCTTCCTAGTTCAACTGAAAGATTGTGCACAATCCCCTCCCCCAAACTTCATTAGTATGGGAAGGGGGGGGGTTGAAAAAATATATCGAACTGAAAAAAAACAATGCTATATAATATAATATACACTAGAAATATCCATACATTGCAATAAAACAATTATTTACAAAAAAAAAAAAAAAACAGCTGGGGAAATTAAAATATTTCTCAATTTGTGGCATTTTCTATGATACGGCTAATATTAAATTAAGGGTCATTGACATTATTCTTAAAATTTGACTAAGAAGCTAAAACTTTTACAGCATAATATTACTAAGTGTAAAAGAAAAAAAAAAAGAATATGGGCTGTCCTGGACTCTAGCTGAAAAAAAGTTTTTTTGAAAACACCCTTAGTAAGATGCTATGTGAATACAGCATGAGACAGAGGAGAACTAGATTTTTTGGCGAAATGAAGAAAAAGCAAGTAACGCCTTCACTCTAGCATTACCACGGCAGCTCATTCAGAAAGATCCAGGGGGTCATTTAATCCTCCAACATGACTTCGGAAAATAACTTCTTTAAAGTGTGCGAGGTTTTAATGCCTTTCGTTAAAATTGGCGTTGAATAAGAATCAATCTCCCCTCCCCCCTCGGAAAACTTAAAAATGACGGACCTGGGTAGCGGTAAGGTCGAAAAGTATCGGAAAAAAATTTGCTAACTTCTCATGGATTTCATTAACATCATTCTAAAAACTATAAAGAAACTGCACGCTTTTCAGTGATATGTAAGGTGACGAGAATAGGAGCTATGCGTTTGGGAGACTTTCTAGACTTAACAATATTGGAGCAATTCAACTACTATTTACTTTCCGTTGAGAGATTCTTTTATTCTTTGCCACCGGGATCTTGGGACACTGAAATGTTAACGAGCTGATGTGTTCATCACATGAACTCCTTTTACTCCAATTTAATGTCATTTTCCCTTTATTGGCAATTTTAACTTGATTCAATTGTTTACTCTATAAATGTCATTAACAGTGGCCAAATCAAAACCAGATTTGGAAAAAAAAAGTCGCCAAATTTGGCGCCAAGTTCGCGACAAAACTTGACGACCAAAAGACTGGCGATATATCGCCAAGTGTCGGCCAAATTATAACTCCACTTGAGTTTACATCGAAATTAACAATGATTTCCCCCCAAAAAGGGGCAAAAGACCCCCTTATTAACTTCCGAATGCAACCAAAAGGGAAGGTGCACAACTAGACCCCACTAGGAGTCCACGTACCAAATTTCAACTTTATAGAACATACCGTTTTTGAGTAATGCGAGATACATACACACATACGCACATATATACGTACATACACACGTCACGAGAAAAATCGTTGTAATTAACTTGACGATCGTCAAAATGGAAATTTTGGACTTCTTTGCGTTCTTCAGTATAAATGCAAGTGTGGTCGACTCGAAAAAAACCTCAACATTCATTCGGGCGTGAGCAAAATGGAAATGAAGGCCGATTTGAGTGAAAAAATTTTCGCGAATACAATACTTCCTTTTTTTGGAAAAGGAAGTAAAAAGCCGTGACACATTATTACCATGTGAAATTCCACCTTTTAAGAATGAAATTACATCAAGTTTCACCGTCAAATCTGTCGAGTCCAATGAAGTTTATAACTGCTAAAACGGATGCCTTTCATTCTTCAAAAGGACTTAAACGATTTTACGGAATAAGAAAAAGTTTGTTTTCAATACTCAACATATTTAAATCTTGTGCTCGTAAATTTTGCTAAAGACTATGAGCTCAAAGTGCTTTAAAAAGAGCTGGAGTAACCGTCCAAAGTAGGACCCGAACCACCTTGAAATGATCTGAAGGGAACAATCACAGCCTAGAATTATTGACCAGGATGCGAGCCTTTGTCGTTTGTTAAGCCACCACTTATTGGACGGGAGGAAATCCTTCAAGAGTGTACGGTTAATACTCGATCAAACATGAAATGCTAGTTTAAACATTATTTTAACCCCTTCAGTTGGAATTATGAAATATTGAACCAAAAATGTTGATATTTGGTACACAATGTACTATGGTAAAGGGTATCTTATAGACCAAATTTTGAGTTTGTAGGAGAAAAACTAAAAGAGTTATGGTACGTCCAATATTCCGGACTTATATTTTTGAAACCAATATTTCATACACAAAAACGATAAAATACCAAACAAACTTCATTATGAAACGTTCTACAAACAAGTGTAAAACATAATATTAGCGTTTGAAACGATTAAATAAAGATTATATATTTTTAAGGAAATCAGGGAAAAAACCTCGCTTTTCAGATGAAAATCCATGGTTGGAAAAATGAGTCACTCTACCTCTCAATCCTTATATGTCAGTGTTGTCAATCCCAAAACGAAAAATTATTTCACAGATTATAATAAGCAGAATGTAAAGAGTCAACTGCAAAAAAAAAACTAATTAAATCAATTATTAAATGATCAGCAGCTGTTTAAAGAATATGTCCGGTATACCGGACACCAGGTCTGAAGGGGTTAAGGGTTCATATCGTTGCCAATATGAGCACCACTAATAGCATAAGATTCCATTATAGAAAATTTACCTCATATGGGATGATGGATTGGAAAACCTTCGTTGAATTTAGATTTAAAAAGAGAATTATAGAAATTGTATTGCATGATGCTACAAAAACTGCACAAGCGCAACATTACCCATTCTGGTACTAATCGGAGTTGACTCAATGGGAGTGCAGCCAGGGCTGCTGAGTCAGAACTAGACTAAGAATCAGGCAATTTGAAAGAGATAATTGTGATGCAGATACTTTGCGAAAAGACGAATACAGAAAAGGGTTCTGTCGTGGACAGGTAAATAGCAGTAACAAAGTTCTACCTTTTTTTTGCATTTGTCATTTATTTTATTTTAGCTCTATTGTACACTAGTGGTAGCTGCACTGCTTTGCCCGTAGTTGAAAATTAAAAGGTCTTTTGGTTCGTTTGTATATTTATTACAAATAATGATGACGAATTTCTTGCCAATTTACTCGCCCATGCTACGGTTCCAAGTTATGATAACTTGGTAATTTACTCTTAAATCTGATGATAATTTTGTTGGGGAAAATGTTCTTAAAATTGGAGAAATAGAAGAAAATCGAATTTTCGAAAAATTGCCTCGAGGTGCAAACCCCCATGCTACAAACTAATTTTGTGCCAAGTTTCATGAAAATCCGCCGAATGATCTAGGCGCTATGCGCGTCACAGGGATCCAAACATCCAAACTTTTAGCTTTATTATTAGTAAAAGAAGGGAAAAAAAACTTTCGCGAGGCTTTAACTTTCGGGAGACTCGTAATGGGTAAAAACTTTGCCTCGCAAAGTATTTCAAGCAGTTGTTACACATTAAACTGGAGGTCTCCGACCCCTGCTCGTTTCGTTCGCTAACCCCCGTTCGTCACCTGCAGTGGGTAATGAATGATGATTTTGGTTTTCTTAGATGGCCCTCACCTTAAGGTTTAGAATGGTGAGAGAGGGCGAATGACTTTCCCTGGATGCCCTGTATCTAACAATACAGGTGTTTGACCTGGTACAAATTACCAGTCCGGAGAAGATACGGTTGCAGACACACACACAAATAGATGAGTACAGACAATAACAAAAAAAAACTATGTAATTTTTTGCCACTAAAAATTAAAAAAAAAAGTAGAAATATTTTTCAATATTTTTTTGATAAGCATTTCGTTATATATTACGAAGAAATTCAAAATAAAAAAATATTATGAAAATCAACACTTTGCAATGATGCGCAAAATATTAAAAATCATTTAAAATTTCGAGAGAAATTTGGTCTCCTCTCCTTTCTTGTTTGAAAGGTATTGAACATTAATATACTCTGTATGCGTATTTTTTAATCCTACAACAGGCAATCAATAGTTCGATACTAAGATATGTTTTATTTCGAACAAAACGAAGTTCATTTAAATTGGATATATGTTTCACAAGATAAATAAAGTCTCTATTGGTGGGGCAAACCTAACCTGGTAACATTGTGATGGCTTCGCGGATCCAAATCACAGCATCACAACGCTGCCAGGTTAGGTTTCCCCCAACTGTAGGTTATAATTTCGTTTAAAATATCCTAATGGTCTTTGAAAGCTTGGAAACGTAATTTGTAAAAACATTTCAAATCATGTTTTTACAAGCATTAAAAAAATAATAAATAAAATGTTATGAACACTTTTGGAAAAAGCCTTCCAGTTGTTTAAAAATAATTCAAAAGAATTCATAAGATTTAGATTAACATGCGCCTCCCCCCCCCCCGCTTAAAAGAACCATAAACAAACATATATTTAAATTCATAAAATTCGGATACCTTTCCCCCTCCCCCCCCCAAACAATGAAAATCCAACTTCATTGGTCACGAAAGATACACCTTCTTTACTAATAATAAAGCTGATTGTCTTTCTTTCCGGAGGATGTCTGGACGTCTGTAGGATGTCTGTGACGCGCATAGCGCCTAGACCGTTCGGCCGATTTTCATGAAATTTGGCATAAAGTTAGTTTATAGCATGGGGGTGTGCACCTCGAAGCGATTTTTCGAAAATTCCATTGTGTTCTTTTTATATTCCAATTTTAAAAGCATTTTAGTGAGCAAATTATCATAACGTGGGCGAGTAAATTACCAAATTATCATAACGCAGAACCATAACATGGGCGAGCCATTTAACATGGCAAATTGGCGAGAAATTCATCATTCATTATTTGTAAATGTACAGGCGAACCAAATGACTTTTTAATTTTCTACTACGGGCAAAGCCGCGCAAGTACCACTAGTTACTAATAACAAAGCTGAAAGTCTCTGTCTGGATGTCTGTGACGCGCATAGCGCCTTGACCGTTCTGCCGATTTTCATGAAGTTTGGCACAAAGTTTTTAGCATGGGGGGTGTACACCTCTAATCGATTTTTCGAAAATTCGATTTTGTTGTTTTTATATTCCAATTTTGAGCAAATTTTACCGAGCAAATTATCACAACGTGGACGAATAAATTACGGAATTATCACAACGTGGAACCGTAACATGGGCAAGCGAATTAATAGAGAAAAAATGGCGAAAAATTCACCTTTAATTACTTTGTAAACATACAAGCGAAGCGAATGACCTTTTAATTTTTCTACTACGGGCAAAGCCGTGCGGGTACAACTAGTTTCATAATAGAGCTGGTAACAAAACGACATCACAGGCGGAGGATTGCAGGATATCATATCGCACCCCGAAGGGAAAGTTACGCAACTCAAACTTTGGGGTAAACTTACTAGCTATTGATTTTAACAAAAATTCAATCTAATGCTTTTTCTTGCCACTAAACTCTCACAAATGTGCGCGGTGGCGTATAAACGATATGCAGTGAACTCCCAATCATCCACGGGAAAGGGTCGCACGGTAAGGGGCCATTCATTAATTACGTAAAGATGATTTTAGCAATTCTTGACCCCCTCCCATGTAAGGGTGATAAAGATTTTTCAACCCCCCCCCCCCCATCTTACGTAAGATTCCATTTCGTTTCTTAAAATAATAAAATAACGAATCTTACATCACTAAATCCTTCTTAAATTCAATAACATTCATTTAACTCCTTTTTCAAAAAACCTTTCTGTGTAAAGAAATACTAACAGGAATCTAGACTGAATGTTATTTCGACAAATATTTTTTGTATATGATGCGATGCTAATTTTAATGAGACATGCTATAAGCAGTGCAATTCTTTTTGAGCAATCACGATAGCTTATTGTTCTCACTTGACTGTTTTTGGCGTCCTATCATTTTATTTTCCCACCGCCACCCTCCGCAGCATCACCGTCGACCGGCTCCTCATGATGCTGCTCCTATAGCGAAAGCCGTCTCCAGGTTTCGTCAATATCCTACACTTACACACATACATGCACGAACCTACACACAAAAACATATACACCTACACACAAAAACATATATACACCTACACACATGCATACATACATACATCTACACAAATACACATACACCAACACAGATACACAAACACATACAAACACACACACACACACCTACACCCCCCTACACACAACTACCCACACACTCATGCCTGCACAGAAACACATATGCCTACACACACAACTACCCACACACTCATGCCTGCACACAGACACAAACACACATGCCTACACACACATACCCCCTACACACAAACACACGTCTACATATACACACTCACTCGTGATTGCGAGAAACATAATTTGAATTCAAGATGACAAAATACAAATTAATTATCTTCATTTTTTTATTTATTATATTTCACACTACTCATTCTATGAAAACAACAGTGGAAAACAACTCATCCTAATATATTTGTTACCATTCAGAAACAAATGAAATAGGATCTTTGCCAAACAATACACTTGACCGAACAATAGAAATTTTCGACTTGGAAAATATCACGTAAGAATGGGTCTGATCCCCCCCCCCCCTCATTACCATTAAGTAATTGATGAACGGCCCCTCACCGCGCCGCGAATATGCGAAAACCGTGGATAATCCGAATAATAGGTTTAAAACGATACTACTGTCTACAATATCTAAAGAATATGATTACCACTCACACATACATTTAAATTATTACTTAAATGCTTTATTGCATCTACTAACATTGAATATAAAAAAATATGTAAAATCTACAGGTGTTCTCACCTCCTAAGAACAACGGCGCATCCACCTAAATATTGCAAAGTCCCCCCCTGCGAAAAAAAGCATAAGTCCCCTCCTCCACAGAAAACGCGAAAAAACCCCTCATAACAACTCCCGCTAAAAATTTCAATGGCGCAGTCTGCGCCATGGCTCCCCCCCCCCCTTGGGTGGGCACCCCTGAAATCTAAAAGCAAACAATAACACAATCATAAGCTCAAAAAAAAAAAAAAAAAAATCTGAAAAGACCCGCTGATAATCCGACCGCCGAATATCGGGCGTTTGCTGTAATGCATAGTGACACATAATCAAAAATTTTAATTTAGAAGAAAAATAATATGTAGTATTACTAATTTAGATAACAAGAAATAACAAATTAACATCATAATACAAATGATTGAAGCGTATTGTAACATCTGAGACGAAATCGCTTAAAGCTGCTATTGCATTTTCTCCGAGGCTAGTGCTTTGGAATTGTCCTACCCCCCCCCAACCGGGATGCGATATACTGAACGCATGTGGCATTAAAACAGTAAAAGACAAACAAATATTTTTCAAAAACAAGGTGACAGCTGCCTCTAACTGCCCGTAAAGACATTTGCTCTCGAAATTAGAAAAAAAGAGTTCGCTCCCATCAATAGACTACTGTAAAAGCACTTTTTTTTCGCGAAATGAAGAAATGGGTGATTTCGCGAATTTTAAATAAACGGAGCCGAAAGTCCATACATACATAAAGTTGAAATGTTTCGCGAGGCTCAGATTTTCGCCATTTTACGACGTGCCCGCGAAAATAAGTGCTTTTAAAGCACTAAAATGCTCAACCAAAGGATAAAATTCTTACCTGGTATTTCTTAAAACCTTTTTGATGAAACATTCGCCGCACTAACTTCCGACCTTCTAGATGACCGGAGAATCGTCGACTGAAAAGAAATTTCGCTTCGAAGCCAGAAACATTGCACGCATGCGCGTATTTTAGGGCTCTGCGGTTGGTCACTCATGTTTAATGTTAATTACTTCGCAGCTTTTCAGGTGAAAGTATGCGGTCAGAAATTCGTATTGGCGGAGATTAGAAAATTTTATGTGCTCGAGAAAAGGGGAGAAGTTAGCCGAATAAACAGTCAATGCTAATCGGCAGGGAAGGCAAAAAAAAAAAAAAAAAAAAACCTTGCGCGCTTTTCTGGATTCACATTTCTATTTTCTTTTCAGTTTCTAAGTTAAAAACAGAAGCGTATTTCTTTTCTGACGCGTTATTAATGCAGGTGAAAATAATGAGACGAAGGAACAAACTTCATTTTTTGCCCAATTACGTATTTTTATTTTTTTATTTCTTGATTCATTCATTTATCCGTAGCAAATTCAAATCCGCATCATCAATATACATTTAAACAAGCCCTGCGGCGTCGGAGGAAAAATGACCGACGGCGACTCTTTACTCCAAATATCAGTCTGACTCCGACTCTTTTACTCCAAATATCAGTCTGACTCCGATTCTTTTACCCCAATATCAGTCTGACTCCGACTCTTTTACTCCAAATATCTGTCTGACTCCGACTCTTTTACTTCAAATATCAGTCTGACTCCGACTCTTTCACCCCAATATCAGTCTGACTCCGACTACCCAGTCTTGATTTGAGCTACTTTTGAATCGTTTATTACTAGTACTTTTTCTTATGTATCAATTTATCGTTATCTTAGAACAACAGTAGTATATCTTAGGGGCTGTTCACAAATGTTTTGAGGAGGAGGTAAGGGAGGGGGTCGTGAAATTTTAACTGTTCGTGACAAGTGGGAGTAAGAATAAAACAAGAAGTGTCGTCCCGCATTTTTATAAGAATATGTGAGCGTGACATATGACGAAGTAGGAGGGGGGATAAGGTGAAGTGTGATGCTTGGTGATAATGGAAGGGGGGATGTCAACATGTTTTAAAAAAATGTGACATTTATGGACAGCACCTTGCTGTTATTTCTTGGCAGAATGACTTGCTTTAAGGCAACGACATTGCGCGCGTGTTTGTGTTTAATTGTTGTTCTTGAAACAAATCCAGTTTATGTCGGATTTTTTTTTTTTTTTTTTGTCAAATTTGGCTCAGAGGTCCTTTGGTGATTAGGAGTAAACATAGAGGGGTTTGCTTTAAACAAATCTACAGTTTCCGTCGCATCTTCACCAAAATTGGAACAGAGGTCTTTCGATGCTCATGAATTCACATAGGGGGTTTTATTTCTTTATTTATGTATGCATCATGTATGTATCTTACGTATGTTATGTATTTCTTTATGGTTGTATCGATTATCATTATCTTAGAACAACAGTAGTATATCTTAGAGGCTGTTCACAAATGTTTTGACGGGGAATGGGGGGGTAGTGGAATTTTAACTGTTCTTGACGAGTGGGAGTGAGAGAAAAACAACAAGTGTCAACCCGCATTTTTTTTAAGACTATGTGAGCGTGACATGTGTCGAAGTAGGGGGGGGGGATAAGGTGAAGTATGACGCTTGGTGATAATGGAGGGGGGGGAGTCAATATGTTTTTAAAAAATTGTGACATTTATGGACATCCAATTGCTGTTATTTCTAGGCGAAGATAACTTGCTTTGAGGCAACGACATTGCGCGCGTGTTTATGTGTCATTGTTATTCCTGAGACAAATCCAAGTTATGTCGGATTTTTTTTTTATTTGGCCCAGAGGTTCTTTGGTGCTCAGGAGTAAACATAGAGGGGCTTGCCTTATAGAAATCTACAGTTTCCGTCGCATCTTCACCAAGATTGGGACAAAGGTCTGTCGATGCTTAGGAATTCACACAGGGGATTTTCTCTACCCCATACGACTTTTTTTCCTCTGGCGGCGGGTTTTCTCCAGAAAATCCAAGACACGGAATGTTGACGCCTATTAGTATTAATGGTTAACGTTTTGCAATTTTGAACCCAAAGAGGTCTAAGTTAAAATTTTTAGTCACAAAATTCCTCTTTTCTACACGTTTCCGGGAAATGTTACACCTTTTTGCTTCTTTTATTTTTAAGCCTGAATGTTGATCACACGCCACTTGACACAATTGTTTTTTCGTGGTAGACTGTGCCACACTGGGCAACGCAATTAGTTATTAATAAAGTTATCGGTTGAAATATAAATCCGTTTGATAGTTCTTTTGCAATTGCGCCCATATGGGGGGGAGGAGCAAGTAGGGGCTCAAGCGCCTCCCCCCCCCCCGTTTTGAAATTAGAACTTCCTTGCTTTTCGTCCTTTTTTCTTTACAAAAAATGTAAAAATATTTTTTTCTCTAGCAATTAATGAATAAGTTATTAAAAATAACAAATTTTAGTAACAGTAATCTGTGCTAAAATCGGTTTCTCTGGAGAAAATATCCTGCTAAGCCATTGGGGAAATATCTAAGCCCCCCCCCCCTTAAATTTTTGCATATGGGCGCCCTTGTTCTTTTGAGAGATAAAGCATACTTTCATTTAATCAATCTTAGAAGAATATAGAGACTCGTTAATAATTTAATGGTCGTTTCCGAAATTTGTAAAGTTTTTTTTCTTCTTTTTTTTCAGAAAGAGCATGCTTAAAAACATAGAATTTGATCATTTTTTAAAAATAATTTGACAATGTTTAGTATTTTTTAACAATTATTTTAATGGGCGCGCAGATTCAATTTCGTTTTTTACGCTTCTGCACATGACATCACACGTGATGAAATTCTGTTCACTGATGCCATTAGCGCAGGGCTACTAAGCATTTAATTCGCTACTTTACTCATATGTGGTGGCAAAGTTACGGTTGATACCAAGCGTAGAGCGCAATATTTAACTCGCTTCTGAATTATCATAACCAGTAAACGTGGTAGGCAGCAAGCGTAAACATTCTGCGCGCCAGTGGAGGGCGCGCCTAAGAACATCACATGTGACGTCATCTCGCCTTGCTTGAAAAATCGCACATTTAAAAAAATAATTAAAAATTTAACGTTTTGAAAATAGTAGATTTTCTTCGCTCCATGATTATTTTTTGCTCATTCTATTATTTTTTCAGTGCCTAATTTTCGTTTCTTTTCAAATCCTAGAGATATTTTTTTTCTCATTGTGATGTCGGGTGGGGGGGGGGGGATTTAGACTATTTCTGAAGCAAAGCTTCATACAACTTATCTAACATAGTAAACATAATAACATATTCTAAGTAGGTTGTCATGTTTCTGCACAATAAAGATTTAAATAAACATTTATATAAAACACAGATTAATAAAATTTTATCTGACGTTAAAATTATTAAAAGTTCAATTAAAAATGCGTATTTAGTTTCAGAAAAACTTTGAAATACGTCTCCCAATTATATTTAAGACTAGCTGCATTGCCCGGCTTTGCATGGTCTACCATGAAAATAAAAGGTACGCCAAGTGACGCATGCTCAGCAATCGGGCTTCAATTAGAGGGGAAAAAATGCTGCGAAATTTCCCGACAAAATAATCATTCTTAAAGAAAGAAAACGGCAAATCAAAAACTCCGGAATAAATTAAATGCAAGACCTAAAGTCCTTAAAAGAAAAAAAAAACTAATTTGAATTTTGACATCTTGAATTCAAATTATGTTTTTCGCAATCACGAGTGTGCGTATGTAGGCGTGAGTGTTTGTGTGTGGGGGTATGTGTGTTTGTGTGTAGGGGGAATGTGTGTTTGTGTGTAGGGGGAATGTATGTGTGCGTAGGCATGTGTGTTTGTGTCTGTGTGCAGGTATGAGTGTGTGGACAATTGTGTGTAGGTGTTTGTGTATGTGCAGGTGTCTACGTAGGTGTGTGTACGTGTTTGAGTCTGTATGCTGGCATAAGTGTGTGTGTAGTTGTGTGTATGGATGTGTGTGTGGGGGGGTATGTGTATGTGTGTGTAGGCATATGTGTTGGTGTTTCTATGTGCAGGCATGAATGTGTGGGTAGTTGTGTGTATGTGTGTGTATGTTTTTGTGTGTGTTTATGTGTAGGTGTCTGTATGTGTTTGAGTGTGTGTATGTGTTTGTGTATGTGTGTAGGTGTATGTATGTGTGCGTGCGTGTGTGTGTTGTTGTGTATGAATGCTTTATGTGTAAGATGTGGATGCAACCTGGGGACTGTTTCGCTATAGGAGCAGCATCGTGAGGAGCCGGTCGACGGTGGTGCTGCGGAGGGTGGCGGAGGGAAAATAAAATGATAGCACGCCAAAAACAGTCAAATAAAAGCAATAAGCAATCGTGATTGCGCAAAAAAAAAAATCGCCAAATAGTAATCAAAAGGAGAAATTTTTACCTCAAAACAAAAACAAAATTCTGTTTAGTCAAATCCAAGCAAAAAACTTCTGAACGCCGATTTAAAATGAGATCGCTCAAACGATAGTTTTAAGATATGAAAATACAGTTCCATTAGGCTTGACAGTGCTTTTGAATTATTTTCCTGGTGACTTTATAGCCTTTTTTTTTTTTTTTGAAATTCGAAGGAAATGAACGAGCCTTGTGGGTATTTTTTGCGGCCTTCCGAATGGCGCCAAAATCGAACTAATCAGATAATTATTTTGGGTTGAAAGAGGCATTTAATGCTATTTTCGAGCCCTAAAATATAAATTTGAACGTTTCAGTTATTTTTTAGCGTTCGACTCCCCCCCCCCCCCCCCACCGCCCCTTGCGTTCCTTCTCGGGTGCCCCAGTACCTGCCAAATTTGGTCCAGATCCGACGATAACTGTGCATTTGTAGAGAGAACATGCAAACATATATATATACATACACATATATTCTTTGTTTTATTTATATAGACTAACTAGCATTCCCGTACCCGGCATTGCTCGGGTAATGGAATTAGCTGGGGTTAACAGTGCTTGGTGCACCTAGTTTCGAAAATCCCCTGTAATAATAATTACTTATCTTAATATACAAAAATCTTCTGTGCGGACATTTGTCATCATAAGGCTTTTAAACGGCTGGACCAATTTTGATCAAATTTTTTGTGTTCAAGCATGGTTTCGAAGGGCGATGGATCGAATCGGAAACGTTTTTGTTAATTAATTAATTAAATCATTGGATGGTTATACCTCCCAAATGATTAATATATATTTTAACCTATTGTTAAGCGAGAACTGAAATAAATATTTAACCTGTTGCCAAAGGACAATAAGAAAGCCAGCTCTGCTTTTTGTAATGAAATTTCCTACTGTGATATGTCAATTGAGAATAGATAAAACGTAGAGAGAGAATGAAGCCTTCCATTTCTTGAAAGCAACGATTTTAGGTCCCGTGATATATGTTTTAAAGTAAAGTACTGGAAGGTTCACGCAAAACGCGTGTTCTGTCGTCGTAGTTGAACCACGTGACCAAATCGGTGCTTTAGATTTTCCTAACCAAATGATCAGAAAGTACCGTCCGTACTTAGCAACATTTGTTTCTCGGCTGAAATCCATATCTGAGTTTTGGCACCAATGTAAAGAATACGTTAAGGATTATGTAACTAATCAGTACATTATTAAAGGAAAAGATGATGGAATTTAAAGACGAAACAAATTTTATTTTCGTCCAGATAAATTACAATAGGATAGTTCTGTACACGAAAGATCAGTGCAGTGGGATATCTTTATCCTTGGTGGAAAGAACAAATTAGGCAATATATGAAGTTTAAAAAGTTTTCGTTCAAAAGATCGGAGCGCTAATCGGTCGGAGTTGGCTTCGCTAACTGATCGGCTGGATTACAGTAACGTGGTGGCTTGGCGACTTTGGCTGCAAACAATAGTTGTGTGATCATTTGTTTACATTTTAAAGCTACTGTTAATGTAATTTATTGTATATTTTGTTTATTTGGCGGATAATTTCCAATTGCAAAGAGTTGCTTTTCGTTTTTAAAGAGTTTTTAGTCAGTTGAAGAAATCGTTTATTTTACATCGTTAGGGGGGGGGAAGGATGAGTGATTTTCGCTTATTCAGAGAACTGTTTTTACCTTAATCATTTTTTTATACGATATCTTTTTCATTGTTTTATTCTTTTTCATATGGGGGATGTTGCAACGGGATTTCCCGTTTGTTCTACATGGGTAGTTAGTTTTTTACACTTAATATCTGAGGACGCTTTTTATCCTTTGAGTATGGCTGAAAGAAGAAACCATCAAGTACAGGAGAAAAGATAGTTAATAAAACAACTGCTCAGTGGGCGTTAGATAATTCAAGTTGTAATAAATATACGCATTGTGACACCAAGGAGCTTAAAACCTTTTCTTTTTACTTATTTTTTTCAACAAAACGGTTCAAACACTTGATAGTTTATTGAATTTTTTTTACTTTTCAATTTACAAAGTTTGAGCAGAACAACGTCTGTCGGATCCTCTAGTTACCTATAATTTTTCCTAATTTGGGGAGGATCCCGGGATCCCTGGACTCCTTATATATATGCCCTTGTCCGTAACCGATCTTTAACTGTTGTTAACGATCCTTTTAAAGTATTGATTATCTTTGCAAACACAGACCATCCACATTTTATTGTTATACCTATGTTTAAGCAAGAACTTCTTTGTATACAACATTTTTAGTTTTTTTTTTCTTGGTACTAAAATTATTCAGCTGCTTGATAAACTGACTTTGGAGCAAGCTACATAACATTGGCCGTGTGAAAAAAAGTCTTCTCTTAAATCGATCCCTGCTACTTTTAATGTCTGTCCTTCTGACTTATTAATTGTTATTGCAAAGCAAACTTTAACAGGAAACTGTACTCTTCTAAATTCAAAAGGATAGTCCGCCTGTGATGATGTTCTTAAAAACTTTGTTTCTAGTTTTGAAAAAACGAAAGCAAAAGACAGAAACCATATCATTTGACTTGAGAAAAGCCTCGAAGAATCACGTGAGAAACAAAAACAATATCAAATTTATAGTTCGCTACGACCAAAAGTTGAGATGAAGTACTGAATAATGATTTGAATGGAGGAAAGCCTTCGAAAATAAGGGATTTGAATTTCAATGACAGGTTTTAATTTCGCAGAAATTAAGGGGTTTTAATTAATTTCTCCCGAACTAATTGAGATTTCGAAAAATCCTTTCTTAGTGGTTACTTTCGTAATCATGCGGACATATCTGCCAAATTTCAAGTCTGAAGCTTCAGCGGTTTCGGCTGTGCGTTGATATATATATATATATATATATATATATATATATATATATATATATATATCTCAGGACATTGATTTTTATATATTAAGATATAATTCTTTTCATTCTTGCAACAATTTCAGACGACCGATTTCAACCCGATTCGCTCGGCAGACGACATTTTAAAGTCGCTAAGATATACACGCGCTTTTCGGCCTCCATCAAAGAAGCTTGTGGATTGGGAAGGAATCTTTCTTGCAAAATTTCGATCTTAAATAAATAACTGATTTGACAAACTAATTCTCTGACCTTTTCATTTTTATTTGTTTATTTTTTTTGCAGCTAAAGTTGGTCGTATTTGTTATATGTTGTTACAGATATCTGTATTGAAAGGGTCATTTTGTTCGTAGATATTCACATGTACCTAAATATATAAAGGAGAAGGTGTTTGTTTTTTCGTAAACGATGGTCCGAAGACCCCATAGCACCAATAACATGCTGATCGCTCTGATTATAAGAAAACAATGATTGCAACTGAAAATTATTGGTGACTATAAAAAGAAAAATCTTTAAAATAACTCATGTTTGAAGTATTCATTCAAAAAGCTAAAATACAATTGAATAGCACACTTCAATAAGGGTCTGTGGAGAGGATTTTTCAAAATAGGCTTTTTCGCATTTATTTTTATTGAGCAATCACGAATGCTTATTGCTTTCATTTGACTGTTTTGATGTGCTATCATTTTATTTTCCCGCCAGCACCCTCTGCAGCATCACTGTCGACCGGCTCCTCATGATGCTGCTCCTATAGCGAAAACCGTCTCCAGATTGCATCCATATCCTACACACACACACGCATACATACACAACTACACACACACAGACACACACACACATACACCTACACGCACAAACACATACACACACACGCATACATACAGACACCTACACATACACAAGCAAACACATACACACACATACATACAGACAGACACCTACACATGCGCACAACTACCCACACACTCATCACAATCATGCCTACACACAACTACCCTCACACTCATCACACTCATGCCTGCACACAGACACAAACACATATGCCTACACACACATACACATTCCCCACCACAGACCAAATACTCATCCACACAACTACCCACACACTCATACCTGCACACAGACACAAACACACATGCCTACACACACATACACCCTTACACACAAACCCCACACACACACATTAACACACATGCGTACATACACACTCGTGATTGTGAAAAACATAATTTGAATTCAAGAGGTCAAAATTCAAATTATTTTTTTATTTATTTATTTGTTCATTTTAATAAGTTTCGAAAAGATATGTCACCGAGATGAGACCTTTTTGAATACTTTTGAAGTCTTCTATGAAGCAGTGTCAGACAGATTGGGTATCACAGATGGATGTCGAAAAAGATTTTTAATGAAAACATTATTTTGGATATTTTTGTATTACCATGCAATATCAATGCGTAACAAAATTGTGATGGGTAAAATAAAAGTTGCACTTCTTTTCTTTGAAAAACCGTGCGCTGTAAAATGTTCACCTTAAAATCACCCATATTTACGATGAATTTCGAGTAAGACTCGTCTAAAAAAACTGCAATAATCATTTTCTCCCTCAAATTTTCCTTCAGGGATACTATTTTGCCTTGTTAACCAGGGTTTAATTTGCACAGGACCTCACGGAAGCCGAACTACTGCACTTATTTTCAATGTTATGCAATCTTTAACATTTTAGGTCAAATTCAGGCTATTTCCGAGTAAAACCAAGTTGTGGGGAAGATGGATTATGGCTGGTTATAACTAAAACTGTTTTAGATTATGCATTTAAAAAAGCTCCTTCAACAAAAAAAGCAGATTTTTTTTCTGAGCAATCACGAATTGTTTATTATCCTCACTTTACCAAAAATGGTGTTGCTCTAATTTTTCAGACTGTCATGAAGACGAAAATAAGCTAACTCGTTGTTTTAATATTTATTAAGGGGACAAATTTTCGTCGCCATGGTTACAAATCTTTTGCGTTCATTCAAGGCTTAACTTAAGCAGATTTTACTTTTAAAACGGAGAGGGGGATCACGTTTGTTTGTTTTTTTCAGGAAAAACATCAACATAGTTGAACTTGAAAAGAAAAACTTCATCGAAATACAAAATTTCGTGCTTACTAATGCCACCAGTTAAGATTGATAAGAGATAAAAATACATAACGTTATACGCTGTAAATGATCTTTATGAAAAGTGTACGGGTGGGTATGGGCCATTGAATCTTTATTACCGCATCCTAATCATTTTTTTTTTTTTTATGAATATGCCTCGTATTACCTATTCTAGAAAATTATTTATTTATAGAAACAAAATTATTATTCATATGTAGAAACAAGAAATTCAACGAGTTGGGTCCTAACGTAATTTGTGCTTGCGAAAAACATAATTTAAAAATAAAACGTCAAACTTAAAGTTTAGATTTAAACTGTTTTCCAAATTTGCAGTTAAATTTCCATGAAAAGTCGATATTCTATTGCTACAGCAACAGATAATGTAAAGCAGCAACAAAATATAATGATAAAAATAAAATTTTCTTTAAGTGTGAAAAACTATACGAAGAGTCTCTCTCAGGTGCTTAGTATTCAAAGTGCTGCTAGTTCAAAATGGTGCAAACAAAAACCATAACAAGCGTTGTTTGTGAAAGCAGATGTTACACAGTAGCTGTTGGTCGAAAGTTTATTTTATCATTTTTAGTGTGTGAAGTAACTATTCAGTGTTTTGTTTATACAAAGCTAAAGAGATTCCACGTAACAAGTCGCATCCTCCAGAAAATAATACACAGAATACTAGAAGGTAATTAAAAAAAAAAAAAATTAATTTGAATTTTGACCTCTTGAATTCAAATTATGTTTTTCGCAATCAGGAGTGTGTGTGTATGCGTATGTGTTTGTTTGTGTGTGGGAGTATGTGTATATGTGTGTAGGCATGTGTGTTTGTGTGTGTGGGTAGTTGTGCGTATGTGTGTTTTTGGGGGGGGGGGGTATGTGTATGGTGCGAATAGTTGTGTATACGTGTAGGTGTGTATACGTTTGTGTGTCTGTGTGTGTATGTGAAGGTGTCTGTATGTGTGAGTGCGTGCGTGTGTATGTGTGTGTGTGTGTGTGTGTAAAGGTAGGCAAGTAAGTGACGCAACCTGTAGACGGTTTTCGCTATAGGAGCAGCATCGTGAGGCGGTCGGCCGACGGTGGTGCTGCAGAGGGAGGCGGGGGGAAAATAAAATGATAGGACGCCAAAAACAGTCAAATGAAAGCAATAAGCAATCGTGATTGCTCAAAAAACAAGGGAAAATGTTTTAGAACTTTCTTATTTAAGCAAAGTTAAACTGTCCGAACACAGCATTCATTTCAAACGAAATGCGTCACTTTTTTGCGATTGCTCTTTCTCGTGTTCCACTGATGCGACGAGCACTACCGTTGGTAAGCAAAGCGAAGTATCTGCACAAATGAACTTTCGAGGTATTTGAAGTGAAGCGTTTTGATCCGCCCCCCCCCCCTCCCTCGACGGTAATCAAATAGGCAAGCGTATGCAATAAGAGTACAATAGCTGACAAAAATGCAAATAATAATAATAATTTGAATTTTGTCATCTGGGAATTCAAATTATGTTTTTCGCAATCACGAGTGTGTATGTGGGCGTGTGTGTTTGTGAGTGTGGGGGCGGGTATGTGTGTGCAGGCATATGTGTTTGTGTCTGTGTGCAGGCATGAATGTGTGGGTAGTTGTGTGTATGTGTGTGTACGTGCAGGTGTCTGTATGTATGCGTGTGTGTATGTGTTTGTGTGTGTGTGTGTGTGTGTAGGTGTCTGTATGTATGCGTGTGTGTGTTTGTGTATGTGTGTATGTGTTTGTGTATGTGTGTATGTGTTTGTGTATGTGTGTATGTGTTTGTGTATGTGTGTATGTGTTTGTGTATGTGTGTATGCGTTTGTGTATGTGTGTTGGTGTGTGTCTGTAATTGTGTATGTGTGTGTAGATGTATGTATGCGCGTGTGTAAGATATGGATGCAACCTGGAGGCGGTTTTCGCTACTCTCTTAAAAAATTCCAGCGATTTTAACTCAGACTGAGTAAATTTTTACTCCTTTCCAGTTTTGAAAACGCACTTTCCTTATAGGACAGAATTTCATTCCTTTTGCGGAGCGGTTATTTTCACTCCTTTTGGATAAGTTAATTTCACTCCCTTTTGATAAGTGTTTTTCACTCTTTTTTAAGACTAAATTAATATCCTAAATGAGTGGCTGCTTTCCATTTTGGAAAGCCTCTACTTCACTCTTTTTTAGAATAAAATAGGTAAAATCATTTCACTCTCATTTGCTGAAATTTTTTTTAAACGTGTTTTCATGTGCTTATGCTGTGTATTTGAATTTAAAACTGTTTTTTAATTTGTTATTGCATTTGAAAAAAAAAAATAGTTTTTAAGTTTAAAAAAAAAAGAAAAAAAATGTTTTTAGTGTTTTCGAAGAGGATGCACAAAAACTGGTAAGTACGAAGAATTTTCTTTTCTATTAAAACTTTAACTGGTAATATTTCTTCAACTACTCGTTTATCGTTACAAATCACCCACGTGCAATATTACGTACATTTCCGAATCTAAAGATTGAAATAAAATTAAAAAACCCACACAGTTCGAAATAAATAGATTTAAAAATTTTTAAACTCTATATTGATATTCTCGGTGTGCCTTTTAACATTAATAATGTTTTAAAAGTTACATCAGTCCAAATTAATTTAAAAAGTCTTCGACTTACTTGGAGCTATTTTCTAAAGCTAAAAGAGATGCGAAGTCCTCCTGGACTGTCCCTCCTACCCATAATTGGTACCAGGCGAAGTGCCCGGGAGGTGCATTATCTCTCAAGTGTGGTAGGCGAGATCAGACGACCATCACTAGGCTCATTAGTAGACACCTAAAATCATTGACTTATTGCAATGGAAAAAAGACTTTTCCAACCTGTGTGAAGTGTGCCGACCATCAGGCCACCCTCGAACATATACTGAATTGTCTGGGACTTTCAAGGTTGGATTTTTTCGCGGATCCAATGTTGGTGTTGGATTTTTTGAGAGTGGCGAATTTTATAGACCTGGTTTAGCGCTGCTAAACACCGGAGATTTGCAACAACACAAAAGCTCATCCTATAACACATACTTTTACCTTCCTGAAGCAAGTTAAATGCAATATTTGCCAAACCACTTGACTGCGAATTTCTAATATAAAATATCGGCTTGGAAAAGATTACGTAAGAATGGATCTACCCCCCCCCCCTCTCCAAGCAAGGGTATGTAGAGAATTTTCCACTCCCTCCCCCTCAGGACCCTTAATTAATGAATGGCCCGTTACACATATGAATGAGTGTATTATACAAAGTTTATGATACTCTTTAAAGTTTATTATACTCAAAAACAATATTTGATTAATTTAAAATATACGCAGTGGTTGGAGCTCCTACCAACGGGAGTGGATTCGGTACCTGACCTATAGATTTGCGCATGGTCGTGTCTGTAACACCTGCCTAAAAAATTATACAGTACACACACACACACACACACACACACCAAAGACGGTAACGACTGTTTCAAATGTCATATTTTTGATTCGATGACCAAAACAAAATTGTTGATGAAAGTTTCATTAATTTGGAAGAAAAAGTTATAAAAAGTTCGCCGTAACATTGCACGTGGGTGATTTGTAACGATATACGAGCAGTTCAAGAAACATTAACAGTTACAAGTTTTAATAAAAAAGAAAATTCTTCGCACTTACCATGCAGTTTTTGTGCATTGCCTTCAGAAACCTCATTCGGCAACAAATGTTGTTTTAACTCATTAAATGAAGACATTTAGATAGCAACATCTACTTGATATTCGCGACCAACGTTAGTTAAGCCGAACGTGGAGGTATAGAAGATTCTCCCTAAACAAACTCACGTAACAGAATCGAACCAATGAAAATGTTTTTGAGTCCTTCTTTTAAAGAATGTTTTTACTTTTCGCTCATCAAAGGAGTGTTTCCGAATTTCACGCCAATAAAGGAAAAGTTTTCGTCTTCGTTTTTCCGTAAAGCGTCTTTTTTCGATAAGCTAGCACTCAGAAAGAATGAATGCACCCGCAATAGATTTTACTCTTTTTAAGAGTAATTTTTTCGTTCTTTTGAATTAAGAGTGTAGAGGAGCAGCATCGTGAAGAGCCGGTCGACGGTGATGCTGCAGAGGGTGCTGGCGGGAAAATAAAATGATAGCACATCAAAACAGTCAAATGAAAGCAATAAGCAATCGTGATTGCTCAAAGAAGGGAAATTTTGTGATACTGCGCCTTTTACTCCCCCCCCCCCCCCCCGACTACTTAAAAACTCACTTTACATACGACCGTGAAATGATGTTACGGCCATGCGTTCTTATAAAAATTCCGCAAAAATGTCATTTTAACGGTAGCAAGCATAAAAACGCCAATACAACTATCTGCTCCCAAATAATAAATCAAAGATTCATTTGCGAATATTTGCATCAAAGATTTCTTTGCAATGAACATTGTAAACACCTAAGTCCTCTAAACCCGAATCACACCCAACCCTTGAAATGAAAAACACAATCTAACTACGTCTGCGAATCATGTATTATCCGTTTCTGACATAACAAGCAGTCCCCATTTTTACTCTAAAATTATTATGGTTAGCTTCTCGTCACACGTTTAAATACGCTTTCTTATTTATCCGTTAGTAGTGCTCTTTACTAATCAAGGTTTCTCAGTTTTAGTAGTTCATCTCAGATTTTCGCGTGTTCCCGTTATCTAAGCAATATTTGCTTTCAATTCCGTAAATTGAAAAAAGGCTCTTCCCCTAAAACCCATAACCAATGTATATCGTACATTAATTTTAAAAAAATCTCAATTTTACATTTCCAGTTTCTTTTAGTAATTTAACTGTCCCAATCAGATTCTGTTTCAGAAGAACTTTCGAACCCTTTTTGTGATTTAAGAATTTCAACACCACTTTGTTTTACTACTTTATCAAGTTTTTCAACCAAAAAAAATTTAACCATGATCGCGAATTTTTTTTGAGCAATCACGATTGCTTATTGCTTTCATTTGACTGTTTTTTGGCGTTTCTCTGATTTTATTCCCCCCCCCCCCCGCCTCTCTCTGCAGCAGCACCGTCGACCGGCTCCTCACGATGCTGCTCCTCTAACGAAAGCCGTCTCGAGGTACCGTCCATATCCTACACACACACGCATACATACAGAACTGCACACACACAAACACACACACGCATACTTCTACACACCTACACACATACACCTACACACAACTACCCACACATTCATGCTTGCACACAAACACATATGCCTACATACACGTACCCCGCCCCCACGCACACAAACACTCATACACACAACTACCCACACACTCATGCCTGCACACAGACACAAACACACATGCCTACACACATATGCACATACCCCCTACACACAAACACATACGCCTACACACGCATGCACATACCCCTACACCACAAACACATACCCCCCCACACACGCCTATATACACACACACACACACGTGATTGCGAAAAACATAATTTGAAATCAAGATGACGAAATTCAAATTATATATATATTTTTTTATCAAGCGTTCATTTCTTGCCTTCCATAATTCGCCACCGAGACAAATTTATTATCGCTCTCCTGGCGACATTCGCATGCCAGTTGAAAATTAAGTTTTATTTTCCGGCTAAGACTAACTGAAATCTTTTATCCTCGTTTCCCAAACGTATTCCTCCACAGTAAAATAATTTTATTTGTCTGCTGTTTTTATTCTTGCTTCAGGAGTAGATAACGTTTGAAAAGGATTATGCTTGAGATTTTACTTTCTGAGAGTTTGGTACCTTGCGTGGGAAGAATCCAATCAATTTTTTGATTTTGTGTACTGTTCGTTTTCCTAAGCCGAGACTTAGCGCCAATTTGCGAATATGTCAGGTCTGCTGTGATTTTATTAAAATAGGGAGGGAAACCCGAAAGTAAAAGGTGCAAAATAACGTTTTCAAAGAACGCACGTACCAGTGGTAAGTGCCCATTAGGGGTGTCACAAGGTACATGGGGAAAAACTTTTTTCATTTAATCTTTTGCGGCACCCTCCTAAAATGTGCCAATAGACTAGAAAATGTGATTTGGAAAGTTTCAAGTCATTTCAACGATATTAACACGTGCCGCAAAGAGGTTAAAGTTACGAAAAATGGCAATTTTTAGCGAAAAATTGTAGTTTTTCATCTGTAAAACCGAAACTATTCATTCTAGAAACTTTGTTCTGGTCTCATTCGATAGGAAATTTTATTCTCTTTAAGTCTAATTTCATCTAAATTCTTGTAGGAATTGATTGAACATTATTCAGGATATTTCAAGTCAGGTCGTAGCTAATATCCTCAAAATCGCGTAAAAAGAACGAATCATCATAATGTAAATTGTATATCTTCTTTTAGTTAATGGTTGTAACCCCCTTATAATGTTAAGGTATCAGAGCAAAAACAGCAATATTATCAGAAATATATGCAGCGAAATCCTGTTACAACGAATACCGATAAAATGAAATATCTTTTTCAACGAAAGAAATTTTCAGCTCCGATTTAATTTCCGTTACATTGCTTCTTGCTTGAATTTCATTACTACTAAAACCTCGTTACAACGAATAAAATTTCTGGTAATTAAAGTTCTTTGTAACAGAATTTTACTGTAGTACAGTTACGTCTCTAAAACTCAAAGCTAAAAAAAACAACTGCATCTAAAACTTATGAAATTAGCTGCAGAGACCATAAAAACGGAACGTTGCTTTCCTCATCGGTGGTCACTGCTCATCCTCAACCTATCACTCCTTTTTGAAATGGAATCTGTCCTGAGTTGTAGTCTTCGCTTTCGAGAACAGACAGTACGTAAGGGTGACATTTTGAGGGAACTTGGATGATTTTGAACACATTTCTCTTTTGAATTCCACTTCGACGAAAGTTATATTGTCTCTGACTCTCTACTCAGGCTCATTTGGGGTAATAGGAGCGGAGAGGGAATCGGTTTCCTGTTGGATTTTATTAACAATGCTATGAATTATTGCATGTGTTTTGACACCCCCCCCCCCCCCTAGAAAATACTTTGTGTAGGGTAGACCGATCAGTGACGGAACACTTATGCGCAGTATTCGTTTTAAGAAAATCACAGCTACGTCAAAAATAGTTGTTTTTAACACACAGTAGGAAATATATTTTTGATAACTTTTGTAAATATTTTTTTTAAAATTTAAGAGAACTTTTTTTACTTCTGACTTAGGATTTTTGGGGAGTTGAAACGAAAAAAAAGTGCCCCAACCCAGTGAATGAACTATCCAACCAAGTGGACAAACACAGCATTACCTACTATCACTTTCTTTTTGGAAAAGTATAGATGGAAGTTACTAAGACTACCATCGAAGAAAAACACTAAAACCTTATTTTTTTCGGTACAGTTACGAGCTGTTCATTCACTGGTCGGCCTACTCTATATACCATTCCCCCCCCTCCCAAATCTCGTAAAGCTTTTGAAATGACAAGTCCTTCTATTTACTCTAAAATTCCGTAAGTGAAAAGTAATTTTTCGATTCTTTCGCTTGTTTCGGACCTGCTAACTGAATCTGGAATAACTACAACAAATCATAGTCTTACAACTCAAGAGAGTTGGATTTTTTATATTTTTTCAAACATTCTGGGTGCCACAGCGCTCCCATGAGACCAACGTAGCCTTTAACACAATTAAGTTGACTGGAAAATGATACTCTCTGCCATGGACCGATTGAGTACAAATTATTATGTTACTAAACATTGATGTCCATTTGAAACGAAAATGTAAGCTATTTGCAGCCTGGTAATGTATTTTGAAAACTCCTGCTGCTAGTTAAATCCAACATTACTAATAAATTAAATCGAAGTTCTGCTGCTACTTTTCGTAAAACTTTATCGTCTGCCAAATTTACTGCCATTATTTCAAAATTACGTATGGAATACACACATTTTCATCCTATTAATTTTAGAACAACGGATGCGGAAAATTAAATTGAAGTTTATAAAAGTTGGATGTCCGTAATTTCAGAACATTTTCTTCGCATTAAATCTCGAATAGAAGTATGTATCTTTCATCTATAATAATTTTAAATTGCGCTTGCTACTGCCTAAATTTGTGTGCAAACGGCGTGAGAGTGCAATACATGCAAAAAAATTAAAAATATACAACAAATTAAAATTTTGCAATAAAAAAAGTGAATTCTTATTCTTCACACAATATTATAGGCTATTTCCGTTTACTTTTTGAATATTCTTTGAGGGTTTGTTAAAGTAATTTTATCACAACTACTTCCTCGTTTTCAACATCATTCAATAAGCAAAGCAGAGACTCACAGAAAATTCGTTTCAAAAAACAGACTGAACTAAAGATTGGTTAAATTCGAGTTCAATATTGGCTAAACCTAACTACCTTACTTGGTCTAATCTTCTATGACATCAAAATCTGGGCGCATCTGTCTGAGTGGGAGTTTTAACTCTATTTCCCCGAATTAGCAGTGTCTACGAGGTCAATACTGATACCATTGGATATAGAACACCCAGGATAAGTTCTTCCATTCCGTCTCGCCCCTCTAAACCTTAAGTGGCCGGACATCTAGTCCTGAGGATGTCCTGAGGACATGCAAATGTTACCCGCCGCAGGTTGGCGAGGACGTTAGCTAGGGAGGGAGAGAACTCCAAAGTCCAGAGCTTATAAGAAGAGAAAATGTGGAACAAAGTTTGAAAAATTAGATGATTAAAAACCTGACACATTTTCTCAAAAAATGTGAGAAAAGCCTAAAAGTGCGGCGGTGAGGCCCGGATCTGCGTCAGACTCCTCAGCGTGGGGAGAGGGGGGCACGTTCTTAAAAGGCCCCACTCACAGTGGGGCGAAAACGCCAAAAAGCGCTTATAAATGGGATCTTTTTTCTTATATTCAACCAATTGAGAACTAAAAAATTTGCACAGGCCTACCTCTTAGGCAATCAGAACTAGAATTTTTAGAGCTTTTTCTCCATTACAAAGCTAAAGGGAGCCTTTAGAAAGTTGAAGGATCTTGAATGCGGGAATTAAAATATTTTTACGCAGTCTATATATATTTTTTTTAAATAAAGGAGGGCATATTTTATTTCTCTCGTGTTCAACGACAGTAATAGGACGAAAAAATGAATAATCAAATTCTCAAACCGAAAATTGGTTTTGATCAGCACCGAAAAACTTGAGAATTCAAGGTAATTTATTTTTTTTCAAAACACCCAAAAAAATATGTCCTCTTATGTCCTCTTTGAAATTAATATGAATTAGTCATCAGTGGTCTGTAGAAAGACCCTGAAAAGGAATTAGATGCGTAAACCTGCGAACTTTGGATGCCGGTGTAAACAAACAAGAGAGAGAGTTTTAAAAATATTTTAAAGCGCTTTTTGGCGGTTTTTGCCCCACCGTGCAATGGCCCAAAAAGTTGAAAAAAAAAACAAAAAAACAAAAAACCTTGTACAAAGACTGGTTAAAGTCGCAAATACACACTGTTGGCCTCTGAGGAAGGGCCCTACAGATTTTGTTGCAGGGGGGGGCGCAAAATGTATAGATCCAGGCCTGGCGAACGATAGTCTGAACAATCTCATCTCTGCCACTTCAATAGCAGAATATAAATGAACTCTAAAGTAGCTTTTAACAGCTGCAAACGACGCTTATCACATCGAAGACACGAACGGATTTTAAAAACAAATTCCTAGGAGTAAAGCTAACCAGTCACTATTCTTCAATTTCTTTCCTGCTCTCTAATTCGTGTTGAGACTTCTAACTAAATATCCTCAAATCCGGACTAACGTAAGTCCAAAAATTGCAATTTTCCGTTTATTAGTACATTTTTGGTAAATTCCTATTCCGCATCGAACCATGTGAACGTAATTCTAAAAACATCCTTTGTACTTATTTAACACTTAAAAAAAACTCGCGTCCCATGACAGAGACATGTGCCAGACAAACGTTTTCCCCTCTTTCCTGTAAAGTAGCAATTTTGTGACTTGCATTGTTCTAATTCTGAGGTACAGATATTATCTCTTAAGAACTATAAAACGGAAGAAAATTCTATTATGCACATCATCGTCATGATAGGCAAACCTTTTTTTTGTAATTTGAACCACCTACCGCAGCCCAAAATACCTTCTGGAGGAGGTTTTTGATCGAAAATACCTTTTGAATGGGTTTTTTGATCAAAATACCTTTCGGAGGGGTTTTTTTGATCAAAAATACCCCTCCCTGGAGGGGTTTTTTAATATCAAAAAACCTTCTGAAAGGTATTTTTGATCAAAAGTACCTTCTGAAGGGTTTTTTTTTTTTAATTTTTTTAAAAATCAAAACATTCCTTTCATATGCATAAACTACTGTATTAGAATTTGCCTTTATGTTTAAACCAATGATGATTGTTTCCACCCCCAAAACCTCCCTTTCGCTTTGCGCCACTGATTTGAACCAATTAATTTTAAATTAACGCCTTGCCTTGTTGGTAGAGGAAAGCGAGGTAAAAAAATCCGGAACCCTTGGTTTTAACTCATATCATATCTCGGCAAAAATAGTGATACCACTCAAAAATCTGAAAAACGTAGTTATAGATTTAAAATCTAAATTATTAATGCTCTTTCTTGCCACAAAACTCGCACAAAGTTAGCTTATATAACTGGAGCGAGGTGGCGTAATATCGATATAATCAACGGTGATATTGCATCTCATTAATGTTTCATATTTTGGGCGAAATGCTTTTAAAACCCTAAGAGTACAATTTTAAGCAAGACAAGTAAAAACTAGGCTTAAACTACATCCAACTTATAATTCGTTTCCTCGTATTTTATTATTTGAAACTAAATCGCTAAACACTACTATATTGTATAAAATGTTGATTTTCTGTACAGCTATTTTTTATTTATTTATTATTATTATTTTAATTATTATTTAGTGTGTCACTTTCCTTGCCGGTGTGCAATATGTAGGGACTGTTACAAACGCAACAAATGTGGTATTTTTTGCGTTATGTGTTCAGTATTCATCCGACTTTCAGGTATTCACAGTAAAAAAATCGAGGATGAAAATTTTTTTTCAAAAAAAAAGAAAATAAAAAAACAAGAAGCTATTTTAAATCATTTTCTGGCTTGCATGATAGAATAAAATATATATTCTTGCAGACGGAACATTCTCGATCGTTCTAAGCAGCTAGATTATTCTTATAAGCGGTAATCTTCAAGGCTTTTCTATTGATTTGATACTGTTCTGAGTAGTTCGGTCAGATTAACCCGTTGATTTTCTAAACTAGTTTAATAACAAGTAATTTTTAAGCGCAGGTTAAACACAAAGATTCAACTTAATGAACAACTTCAAAAATACATCTGATTGCCAAGAAAAATTTAACTCTTCACACATAATTTCATGCTTTTTACCATGCCTGTAATTTCGAATTTTTCCGGGAGGGGGGGGGGGGACAAAAGAAGTGTCCTCAATGCAAATTTTATCGGAAAACATTAAAAACATCCCCACTTATAGTAAAAACATATAATATTCAAAGCCAGGGGAGTCAAAAGACCTCCCCCCCCCCCCCCGATCCGCACAAACGACGGGCTTGCTTACTACTACAGTCGAACGTGCTTCTAAATGAGCCCTTCTGTAACGAGAGCCCGGATTTAGCGAGTAAATCAGAAAGATTTGGTTGGTACAATGTCAAGTCTATGGAAGCATAACTTGATTTTAATGAGCAAACCCCGTTTTAAGCAATATTTTTATGATTCATAAAATTTCCATTGACTTCCAGCTGTACTTATCCTTCCTTGGAAAATTCCTTAAACATTTCAAAATCAATTTCAAGTAAGTATACAACTCGTATATTCTGTCAAAAAGTGATATTCATTTAAAAATTCTATAAAAGTTGACGACAATGGTATCATTTCTGGGATGTACTTCCGAGGATATTATGGTTGAAATTCAAGCTAATGCAGATGATAAAAATGATGAAAACAAGGACGATAGCGACAAATTAATGTGAAGAACTGAAAGCTGAACAATCATCAACATACGCAATGTTTTTTGCGATGCAGAAGAAATTCAAACCTTTTCGAAGCTAGGGGCAAAAATGATGATGTTTTTCGGGCCATAAATATTTCTTGCCAACAAAAACACGAGAAAGACGCAATAAGACAGCTCAATGCAAATTAACCAACTTCTTTTTGGTATTGCACAAACATAAAAACACACAACGAGTTGAGTGTTTATGAATTTTCACAGTATTTTCACCAAGCTTTTTACGAGTACTCGGTTATAAACGAGCAAATACCGTGGTTCATTCGCACTCGTTATAAGCCAGTTCGACTGTAATTTGTTTTGTTTTTTTCTAACTTAGAAAGTACGCTCTAACACGAGAAAAGTTAGTAAATGAAGTAAATAGATTTGAAATTATTTAATATTTTTATATTAGAGCTAGGTAGGGACAGTTGCCACTCCTTAGAAAAAGCATGAAATCGATGTGAAAACAGAAAAATGCGCTTACCTAAAAAGTGTCGGTACCTGAAGTTGCTTAAAATGTAGAAATCACACAAAACAGATCTTTCCGAACGAAACTTTCTAAATTCCAATGGTTGTTCCCAGCGCTTGACTGACTTCACAAACGCGAAACACGTTCACTTTCTTAATTTCGTTTCGGAGTAATTTTTTATCGCTCTGTTGGCGACATTCGATTGCCGAAACGCTCGAAATCATCATTAACATTTCTGGTCCTTTTTTTTTCTTTTTCTCGAATTAAAATGAGTTCCGAGTCGCACGTTTTTCGAAAGATTCCTTTTAAAACACTATTTTTTAATCATTCATTTGTTTTATCTTTATATATTAACAGGCAAGCCGTTTTCTTTCGGTACCGATTCCTTCTCTGTTTGTGAACCGATTTCCTTCATTCTTTTTTTATTCAAGAGCTATTGCAGAGTTTTAGTGTCATCAATAAAAATTTTAGAAATCGAAAGCGAATTAACGGAGATATTAAAAAAAAATCGCATTTTCGTCCTAAATGGCTCTTTCTACACGAACGGATGTTCCAATTTTTTCGAATTTGATATGGTTGGAAAGGTCTTTAAAAAATACTCCTAACGAAGAAATTGTCAAGGCGCCCAAAGTCGAATAACCTAAATCCACTAGAAAAAAAAGTTATGAGCGTTTTTTAGTAAGCGAAACTCAAAAATTTTAATTTTACCTCTTTTCCATTGTTGAAACTCATTGTTGGAAGCGTGAAACATTAAATTTTAATTCATTTTTAAACCACTTTTTCTACACGAAACATGCATTTTAGTGCTTCGAGTTTGGTATGGTTGGAAAGATCGTAAAAAATACTTCTGAAAACGTCTACCCCCCGTTTTCGGCTTAAAATTTTTATATTATTAAATTATAAGTTGGCGAAAATTAATTTTTATTCGGTTTTTCACGCAACTTAGCGTGAAGAAATTTCTGGATAATATTATGTGTTGCCATTTCAGCGTAAAAAACTAAATTATTGCATTTTTTTTATTATGGATACTTTTTGAGTAACTACGAGCAATTAAAATATTTTCATTTTGATTATGTTTTCGCGATTTTAATATTAAAGTAAATCATTTTCCGGAGCGAGGGAGGACTTTCAGTTTCAACAAAATCACCTTCATAAAAAACAATTTAAAAAAAAAACACAGCTCCCAATAATACCTGCATTTGACATCACTACAAACAGATGTCAAGGTGAAACTTTCAATAAAATTGGCGTTTTATTACGGCGTCCAGTGCTTTCGCATGGACAGTTATATTTTGCAGCGAGTAGAGTTCGTTCATTTGACTGTTGGAAATTTTGTATTTCTAACGGCAAAGGTCATGCCTACTTTCACAAAGAATATTGTTTGTACAGAAGTTTTACGTATTAAATGAGTTTTGCGAGATCATTTCATTCGGGAAGGCTTCCATAATTGTGAAATTGGCGAACTTTATCCATTGGTATTCATCTTTATCCATTTTGGCACCAATGCCAGCGCAAAAATATTTTTCTTTTGCATTCGTGAAAAAAGACGAGAGAAATGTCTATTTGCAAAGAGCTGACTGCGAATGAAGTTCCTCTTTAATGTGGGGTTTATTAAATTGTAACCATTGGTGACAAGAGGAGGAAATAAATGACAAGATTGACATACAATATGAAGAATGTGACATCAAGCTTTTTTGATAAGAACGTTTATGAAAAAGTGTGACATGTGGCAAAGGGAAGAGGGGGTATGGTGAAGTGCGATAATTTGACAAAGGGGAGAGATATCAAAAATTTTGAAAAGTTCATTAGCCAGCTCCAGCGATACCCTAAACAGTAAACAAATCACAAAGATTGCACTGTTATTGCAACGTACAGTGTTTTTGAATGGACAATTTTTAATGTAGCAAGTAGGATTCGTTCATTTGACTGTTTGAAATTTTATATTTCTAATGGCAGAGGTCAAATGTGAACTTCCTCAATAATATTAAACTTTTTAAAAGAAATGTGTTCATGCAGAAATTTTACGTATAATCTGAGTTGGAAAATATATATTGCATACGGTTAACATAAAAAAGGGGCTTTCCACGAATGAAGCCTCTCTTAAAGAGGGGGTTCACGAAATAGTAACAGTTTGTGACAAGGGAGAGCAAATAAATGACAAGAAAGATATACAATGAGGAGAATGTGACAATAAGCCTTTTTCAATAGGAACGTTTATGAAAAACAGCTTGACATGTGACAAAGGGAAGAGGGGGTATGGTGAAGTGCGAAACTTTGTGACAAAGTGGGAGAGGGTCGAAAATGTTGAAAAGTGTGACATCAGTTATGCCCCGCCCTTAACCATAAATAAATCACAAAGACGACCTTTTTTAAAAATTATGGTATTATTGCAACGTCCAGTGTTTTCGAATGGGCAGTTATATGTTGCCACGAGTCGAGTTCGTTCATTTGTTACTTGGAAATTTATATTTCTAATGACAAAGAAGCAACTTACTCAATAATAGTAGACGTTTTATAAGTAATATTGTTCACACAGAAGTTTTTCGTATAAACTGAGTTTTAATGCGTCATTTCATACGGGAAGATTTCGAAAATTGGATAATTGGTGATTTTTATCCATTGGCGTGAAACTTTTTGTTTCCAATATCACCGCAAAAAAAATGATTTTCCTTTGCATACGTAAACAAAGAGTAGGGAAATATCTATTTGCATAGGGTTTAAATCAAAGCAACATGGTATCCAAAATATTCATTTATGAATAGGGTCGACCACTGGGCGAACACTAGTTAATATTATTTTTTGGATTAAGATTGGTGAAAAAAGAACAGTCACTGAATCTTTTTGGCTATTGAGAACACTGATCTAAATTTTTAGCTCTAACCATAGACGGCTGGTGCACTAAAAAATAGGGGTAAAAGGAGATGAGGAGGATAGGTCGGCCGCGCACTAAAAGTTAGCTTATTGTAGAAAATTAAGTTACATCATTGGATTGTTACATTATTGTTCATTAAATGAAATTCCCTAGATAAATTCGGAACACTACCTCAAATTCGGGACATATGGCCACAGAAGACGTCCTCCTTCTCGTTCAAAGTTCCATTGCAGTTTTCGTGAAATAACATGAGTAAATGTAAAATATAAACTAGCTGATGTGTGCATCACATGACTTCCTTTTACTCCAATTTAATGTCATTTCCCTATTATTGGCAATTTTAATGTGATTCAATAGTTTACTCTCTAAATATCACCAACAGTGGCCAAATTGAAACCAGATTTAAAAAAAAAGTTCGTCAAATTCGTTGCCAAGTTGGCGACAAAACTTGGCGACCAAAAGATTGGCGATATATCGCCAAGTGCCCGACAAATTATAACACAACTTGAGTTTACATCGAAATTAACAATGATTCCAGACCTCAAAGGGGCAAAAGACCCCCTTAGGAACATCTGAATGCAACCAAAAAGGGAGGTGCACAACTAGACCCCACTAGAAGTCTATGTACCAAATTTCAACTTTCTAGGACATACCGGTCGTGAGTTATGCGACATACACACATACCTGCATACGGACGTCACGAGAAAATTCGTTGTAATTAACTCGGGGGTCCTCAAAATGGATATTTCGTGTGTGTGTACGTTCCTAGGGTGATCGGGTCGAAAATAAAACTCAACATTCATTCGGGGGTGAGCAAAATGGAAATTAATGCCGAATTTTGAGTGAAAATTTTTTCCGCGAATACAATACTTCCTTTTTTGTAAAAGGAAGTAAAAACACTATCAAGTCGATATTATTTTCGTTTTCAATTTTAAGCTAAGAAAAGAGAAGGGGCAATCAGAGCCCGATAAAGATGTCAGGGAACTTAGGCCAAACGCTTTATTGGGGGGGGGGGGCTCCCTGTGGTCAAACCTTACCTTATTTGGCATTTAGTAAAACATTTTTAGCTATTTGAAGCCTCATAAAGTATGGGTGCCATAGACCAGGGTTATCCTATTCCGTAATCAGTCCCATAACACAAATCCTTAGAAATGTACGGACAGAACATAAGTGAAATACTGTTAGGGATTACAGTGGCTCCAAAAGTGTTCGTACATTTTGAAAATTTGTAAAAACCCTTGGAACTAAACTTGAATACGAAGTCAAATATTTTTTCACTTCATCTCTATGTCATTCTAAATAAAAACCAGCATTTAAAGAAACACATACTGTTTTTCATTTTGAAAGGGGTCAAAAAGAGAAAAAACCAAACTAAACATGCCACAAAACTCATCTTGCACTGAAATATTTTCAGAAAAATTCATAATTAAAACTACCAACTGCTTTTTTTTCTATTATTGAATTGTGTTGACAATTAAATATCAATTGGATTTATTTCATTTATTTTATTCATTTGTTTTTGTTTTTTTGATCATGTAATATTCTACTTATTTTACAATGACTCGTATTTGAAAAAAACAACAAACGTCATTCTAAATGTGAGTAATTTTCATCATAGTAGTATTAAATCATTTCGAGATATCGCTAAATTAGTTAAGTTATGCCATTCTACAGTACAGTGTGTGATAAAATGCTTTTAAGAAAAAATCTGGTCGGTTTTATGGTAAGAAAGTGTCAACCAAATAACCCTACCCAAGTGTGAATCGCCGATTAGAACCAAAGTTTGCACATCGATAAAAAAAACTAAAAAATATCGAACCCGTGTTTTCTTTTTTTTTAAATTATTTCTTTTCGGCAACGAACACCTTTAACATAGTGAAAAATATACCACTAAATATTGGGAAATAGAGGGTAGTACATATTCTTTATTTTTAAATTTTAATTGCAAAGGTTCAAATTTTGATTGAAAATTTGAAAAACTAAAGTGGACGTGTTTCAGGAATTTTTCTGAAAATATTAATACGGGTAAATCATAATTCGAAATATTAAACAGTAGCGGTGAATGACCCTAAAACTTAAATCTGTTGTAAGAAGGTCATGTTATGTATCAATAGAAAGCTCTTATTAATTTAGCTTAAAAATATTTGATTTTTTATTCTCCTATTGTTAGGAGAGAAGTAAGTGATTTGTAAGAACTCGCTTCTCATTTTTTTCCCCGCACATTGAGTTTTTCTGATTTATATTTCGAACAATTTTCAAAATAGAAATCTAGAAATTTGAAAGGTTTCTTATCCTGTCATGTGTGTTCTTCATGCCAAGTTTAATTGAAATCGGAAATGGTGAGGTCAAGAAAGTTACACAGTGAAACCTCAATAAGTAGTCGACCGGTTAAGTGGTCACTCCGTTTAAGTGGTCGTTTTTCTTTGGTCCCGACAAGGTCTCATTCACAGTAATGTAAAATGACCCTCCTTTACTGGTCACCAAATTTAACTTTACCCGCTTAACTAGTCACTCAAAAGTTATTTTCTAAAATTTCTTTTCCTTATCGGATCTTAGAAAATAGTGTCGGACTTCGTTGTAAGGCTGTTTGATTTTTATTTTCCTTGAAATCTCGATCCTCGGTTCTGGTCATTCAAAGCATAATTCTTGCTATGACTCTGCCAAGTGCCGAGAATATGAATCTAACTCCTTCCAGCAAGACAGACAAAATCTAATAACTGGAGAAAGTTAGTATTTAACATCCGTTCACAAGGAACAAAAAACACAAAATTTAAAGCTTGATGTACGTTAGAAGAGATAGTTCTTTTCCGTAAGCAACAATTTCATCAGTCGACAATGAAGGATTGTATTAAATGTACCGTGACTACATTAAAATAAGTTGTTATTAAGTAATGTATAAGTAAGAGGAAACAAAACAAAGTAACTATCATTAGTATTTTCCCCCCTTTTTAAAATTTCCACTAATTTATAGACATTTCTTACATAAGCTATTGATTTTCTCACAGAATTCTACTGCTATTCGTAAATATTTGTAAGGCTTTTTTTCTTCCTTAATTTCCCACTCCACATAAGTAGTCACTCCGCATTTGTGGTCAAAAATTTTTGGTCCCTTGAGTGACGACTGAACGAGGTTTTACTGTATTTCTGACATGGAACTGCTCATAGGATGTAGCCGCGCGTGGGGGTGAGATTGCGAGGGATTGCTTACAAGTATTTTCAGAAAAATGCTGAAACGCGTCAACTTTAGTTTTTTCAAATTGTCACTCATTATTTAAAATTTTTGTAGTTAAAATTTAAAATAATTGAATATATTGTACCCTCTAATTCCCAATTATCCCATAATTTGAGGTAAATTTTACCAGGCTAATGGCGTTTGTTGCCGATAAAACGAGCAGATGTGTGCATCACATGACTTCCTTTTACTCCAATTTAATGTCATTTCCCAATTATTGGCAATTTTAATGTGATTCAATCGTTTACTCTCTAAATATCACCAACAGCGGAGAAATTGAAACCAAATTTTAAAAAAAAAAAGAAAAATCGCCAAATTTGTAACTTGGCGACCAAAAGACTGGAAATGTATCGCCAAGTGTCCGAGAAATTATAACACCACTTGAATTTACATCGAAATTAATAATGATTTTGCCCCAAAAAGGGGCAAAAGGCCCCCTTAGGAACATCCGAATGCAACCAAAATTGAAGGTGCTTATCTAGGCCCCACTAGGAGTCTACGTACCAAATTTCAACTTTCTAGGGAATACCGTTTTTGAGTTATGCGAGATACATACACACATACATACGTACATACAGACGTCACGAGAAAACTCGTTGTAATTAACTCGGGGGTCGTCAAAATGGATATTTCGGGTGTCTGTAGGTTCCTAGGCGTATATCCACTTGTGGTCGGGTCGAAAATAAAACTCAACATTCATTCGGGGATGAGAAAAATGGAAATTAAGGTCGATTTTTGAGTGAAATTTTTTTCGCGAATGCAATACTTCCTTTTTTGTAAAAAGTAAAAAACACTGGTCATACTTGGGTCGGCTTACTTGTAAGCCAACAAAACATGATTCGCAGTCAGAAAAGTTATGAAAAATTTGTTTGAGTGCAGTAAAAGTTACTGCAGAATTTAAAGAAATACTTTTTGCTTTTCGATTTTCACCTGAAACTATTCGCAGAGTTCTCATCACAGCGAAGACGCTCCGCCAGCAGAAAATTTGTTATAGTGGGAAAACCAGAAAACTTAGGCTTTCCTTCGCAAAATAAACCCGAACTGCTTTGGAATAATTTCTTTCTTGCAGATGAAAGTAAAATTTATGGGTCCGATTGGGCGTTTAATTTGAAGAAAAAGTGAGTAATTTAGTGCCAAGAACTTAATTAAAACAGTTAAACAAGGCTGTTTCGGCGTTATTGTGTGGGGGTGCATGTCAGCATCAGGACATGATACATTGATATTTAATTTATAGAACAAAGAATCATTTTGTGTACTTAAATACTTACAAAGACCAGTTAACAAGATTAGCCTAAATTTTGGGTACTGAAAACCACTTATTTTTTTAATCTAGATAATAAGAAACACATGGCTCACAACTGATGTCTCTAAAACTGCTTATAAAATTTAGAAATACCACCTCAATCCCCCGAAATCTAATGGAACATATTTGAAGAAAACTGCAAGTTAGAGTACAAAAACGCGACATTAAAACGAAAAGCAAGTAACAAATAGTATAATGACCGACGAGTGAAGAAACATCGACTTTGAAATCCCCCCCCCCCGCGAAAAAAAACATGAAATCGATTTCCAGACGGCTCAAGGCAGATGTAGATTCTTAAAAACAACCAACTACGTATTAAATTGATGGAAAATTATAATATTTACAAATATGTAAATATTTATTTTAAGTGTACACTCTCTTTTGTTACACAAACCTATCAAGGGTAGAGTTTTTTTTGCAGCAGTATTAAATATATATTTAAAAACATTTTTGAGCAATCACGATTGCTTATTGCTTTCATTCGACTGTTTTGATGTCCTATGTGTGTGATTTTACTTTCCCCCGCCACCCTCTGCAGCATAACCGTCGACCGGCTCCTTACGATGCTGCTCCTATAGCGAAAGCCGCCTCCAGGTTGCAGCCATATCCTACACACACACGCATACACATACACAACTACACACACACACACGCACACACAACTACCTACACATTCATGCCTGCACACAAACACATGCCTACACACATACACATACCCCGCCCCCACGCACACAAACACTCATACACACAACTACCCACATACTCATGCCTGCACACAGACACAAACACACACGCCTACACACATACCCCTACATACAAACACACATACCCCCACACACAAACACTAACGCCGACATACACACACATACCCCTACATACAAACACACATACCCCCCACACACAAACACACACGCCGACATACACACACACACACACACACACTCGTTATTGCGAAAAACATAATTTGAATTCGAGATAACAAAAAAAAAAAAAATTGAATTTTGTCAACTTTCTTTATATTTGACAGTTTCGCTGATACAACTTGAAGAAGGACCAAGTATGTTGAATGTTTTCCAATATACAGAGATACAAAACTCATCAATAAAAAGTCACCTCAAATTCCTATCACTTAAATGACCACAAAAGTATTCGGTTCAGTAAAAATGATTTAGACTTCGTAAAATCTAAAAAGTTTTACATATTAGACGTTAAAAATTACCACCTTACGAAGTACTTAAAAATGCTTACAGAAAGAACTTTTACAACTGTAACAATTATAGGTCAATGAAATAAATCAGTTCCAAGAAATGAATTTGAATATTACAGAAAAACTTTAATTGCGTTTTACTGGATTAAAAAATTAAAGCTAACTCAGGTTCTTTAAGCAAAATACTAGAAAATCTAAAAAAGGTAAGCACGTGAAGAAATTTCGCAAGGTTATTTCAATGTATCTCAACCCCCCCCCCCCCCCCTCCCTACTACGATTTGCAAAGCTTCGCTGCTTCATGCACTAAAGCTGAAAACATAAGAGTACAAATCAATGCAATTTTAAATTTCCATTGATAAAATTCGAAATAATTTGATCTTTACACGATGAACAAGCATTTAACTGTTTAATCTGCTGTAATCAATATAGACTGTATGCTCCTTAAATCTCATGCATTAGAAACAGTGTGCAAATATTTGTTTCAGTTTTTAAATGTTGAAACACTTTTAAAAATTTAAATGCAATAGGTTTTTTTTGTGCAGCGTTAAACATACAGTTCGGGTATTACACATCCCCATGTTAAATGATAAAAAAACCCTCATCAAACACTTGTAGTTAAAAACTGCTCGTTTGCCTCAAAATAACATTGAAATAAAATGCCAACTAAAAAAGAACATACCTTTAGCATTTATATGCTGCAACTGCTGCGATCTTTCCTCAACCGAACTTTATCTTCACCACGTCAGCTAAGGAAAATAATGCTTATTTAGAGAAAAAATAAATCAAAAGTAAATGTATATAACAATAAAACAGCCATAAAGTTATTTTATAAAAGTAACATTTTATAGCACCCTCTCCCTCACCTCGCTGTAAGAAATATCTAAAAGTTGACTTAAACAATTATTACACTTCATAGTTGAACAAAGTTAAAATTACAGCATCAATAGCAACCTTTTAGTTTAGAATATTAATTAACACTAGTGTATGTGACTATGTCATTGCTACTCCTGGTGAACGACAGAAAACTGAGCATCGAACCATGTATAGATAGATTCGTAATTTTCCTGACTACATGTTAAGTTAGGTGTTATGATTGTGCGACTTTAATTGGCGAAGATATTAATAAAAAACGTAATTATTCTTCTCCTGGTTGTTCGGAATCACCGTTAGATAATTTTCCTTCGGACAATTCCGGTTTTCCCCCTCATTTCCCCCCCTCAAAGCGGAAGAGCTTTTGCTGCCTGTGCGTTTCTCTTAGGCCACCTTTCGGCTCAGCAAAATTAGGGCCACTTTTCCCTGTGCTTTTAACTACGCTCTCTTTCTATGCTTTAACGGAAGTGTTTCGATCTTTAAATTGGATCGAGTTTCTGGTTGAGAGCATAAACATGGGAACTGGGTTTCTCTTGTCTATAGTTAAGAAGTGTTGCGAACTGGCAATGGAATGATTATAGGTGGGCCGCGCTCAAGATTAGTTTATGTTCATTAAGTAATTCGAACATGTTCATTTAACTAGTTCGAGTTAATAGTAAATCGGGAATTGAAATGCAATGGTTACAGAGATGCGTCGGGTTAAAAATTGATGAACTAGTTCCAATTAATATACCACCACAGGCGGCAAGAAGGGGGCGAAGCCCACGAAGTACATTGCCAAAAGCGGTGTACACCAATCCGCCACAGGCGGGTTGCACGAGCCGCCCTTGCGGGTAGTTTAGAATATGAAAAACAGATTTAGAATTTTCTTTTTAACTGGACTTTGTGCTGGATGCAAAAAGCCCACAGATTCTATTGAACTGGTTTCAATTGAAATTTTCGGGACTTATGCCGGTAAATTGAGCAATAATAAAACAATTTATTTTTCAGGTTGATATTAGATTCATTACCCGAGTATCCCCACTGATGATATTTCTTGAAATTGAGTCTTTCTTGCAGAAAGGGAACAATACCATGTCTAAGAAGTCGGATTTTTTAAAACCAATTTTAGAAGTTATGACCAATTATATTTTCATTGATTTTCAAGTAAATTGTTTTTACTCAAGCATCCATTGTTTGTTCGTTAAGGGTTCAAAAATATATTTGCTTTGGAACAAGAGATATATGAGTGATATAACGAAGAAAATTGGAGAGTTAAAATGTGATTTGAGATGATGCTAACAGGGTCATCAACAAAGTGACGGGTCCAAAGGGGTGCAGGAATCAGGGGGCGTTACTGCAAAAAAAAAAAAAAAAATCACCTTTTTTGCAAAATTGAGCTCTATGTTATTAGATTTATCACAATACTGATTAAGTGACCTAAAAAATATGGAATGTTGCCCAGAAAAAAACTGGAAGGATGACCACCGCAAATTCCACTTCCCTGTAAAAAGTTACATGTAGCAAATTTTATACATAAATAATCTCTTGTCTACATATACAAAAATGAATGTTTGTATGTGATCCATGAACTCAGAAACTACCCGGCAGATTTGGCTGAAACTTTCACCGTTTGTTATTTTTGGTACTGGGAATGTTTATAGACCAGTTCGAAAAAAAACCGATTGATGGTTCCTTTTGTATTACAATTTAAGTCGCAATCCTTTGGATAAATACGAATAAAATGATCGGCTGCAGAAATTAATTCGCGTGAAAGATATTATTGATAAGAAGTTAGCTGTTGCCATTTTTCTTGAGTTTGAACAAATAAATTCTTTCTTTATTGTTTTATGGCTTTTCATGCAACGGGGGGATTTAAAACTTTTTCTATTTGATATTTTTAGCGATTGATTGATCTTGCAAACTGCGTGAGTACAAAATTTGAGTATAGTCACGGTTTCACTGGATACCTGGACCGATTATTATGAAAATTGCTATATATACATGTATTTTTCCACGGAGAAGGTGCATAATATGCTCATTGAAGCCACTCACCATCAGGTGGCACTGCAGAGTAGCAACTTATGCCCCGTTCAACCGATTGTCACGAAAATCAGTATAATGATGCATTTTTTTTTTGTTGGCGTCGCAAAGCGCGTCGGGTACAGCTAGTTATGAATAAAATTGAATTAAGTTGACACTTTATCATTTTATATTTATTTACTTATAGTTAAACACAGATCAAAATAATGATTGGGGAGAAAAATGCAATTTTGCACATTGGTAGAAACCTAGATACCTATAGAACCCTTTTAATATACCCTTAAGGAGAGAGACCCTATTAATATACTAAAAGTCCGATTGGGTGTGAGCTCCCTCCGCCAACTTTGATTTATGGGTGTTTTCTCAGTTTTCGTCTTATATCTAAGCAACTACTACCTTTTCTGCAAAAATATCAATCAATTAAAGAGAAAAATTCTTTACAAAGCTTTTTTTTTTTGTTTCTATTGTAGCTATAATTTATGCTAAGATGTATAATTTCAAAGTTCGGGAACTTTTGAGAAACTGACAATTCCCTACCCCCCCCCCCCCCTTTTCTATTTTTGAAGACTCCAAAAAGATTGATTCGATATGATTCTTTCTACTTTTTAACTTGAAGCTGTACGGATCATTAGAGTGATTTGATTTGTTGAAACTGTACTTCAGGTAGAAGGGGGCGAGAAATGAAGAGACAGAAATATGTAAAGGTCAGCATCAAAGGTTGCATCAATTCGCACTGATGAGCTTCAATCTTCTCAAAACCAAACATAATAAAACTTCGGGGTTTTTTTTTCCTTTTTTGCTGCCGCTAAAAGTACCATGGATTTTAGTTGTCTTTTCTTTTATGTCCCCCCCCCCCTTCCCAAGCCCCAATCGCCACCATTGATTTTGTCCGTACATTGAATCTGTGTAGAAAATACAATTTCATTCGTGTACAACTTTTCTCTCTGGGAATTGCTGCAAGCAATAAAATAAAACTGAATTTGTCTAAGGTAGACCTCATACGGCCTCAAGGTATAACCAGAGGTGGCCTGGTCCGCCGGGACTCCGGGACGTGTACCCGTGCGCCCTTCACCAAAGCGCACCCACCAGGAAAAAGGGATTTTTTTTTTTTTTTAGCAATTTACAAAAAAGGGGATGGGGGGTGCACCTCCTCGGGGAGCCAAAAAACCTCTACAAGGGCGCCGTCAAAATTTTGCAATACTGTCACAAATAGACAGTTGAATAATGAAACCTTTCAATGTTTCGCGGCGTCCTTTGATGGCAAAATCTTGCACTAGACTCGCTAGAAAATCGGCTCTTTATCACTGTATTTAAAATGATTTTCCCAGGCAAAACTACTACTACATGAAATACACCGCCAGCTCAATCAGTCAATTTCCCGGCGAGGACTGCAGTTTCGTGCTTATTACACTCATCAGCCCGGCATAGGAAAGTGACCGAGCTGGAGATGGAAAACCTCTTAAGGAAGCCAAGAGTGCCAAACAAACTGGTAGCTAATATAGAATTAGCAGACCAGACGAGTGACCGAAGCAATGGTTCGGTTCAACTCTAATATTGAAGGCAAGGCATAGTATATTGACTGAGCTGGCGGTGTATTTCATGCATTTCTGCTTTAGCCCTGCTAATTGGGCTGGTAATTTATTGAATAAAACTACTACTGTTCGTATGAAGTTATTAGAAGCGTATAGGCATAAGGCTCCGGGTAATGATTCCCAAAACGTGTACCTCGTAGATGAGCCATGAAACCTCTATAGGGGCGCCTCGAAATTGTGCAATATCGTAGCAAATAATTAAGGAATTTTTAATAATGAAACTTGTCAATATTTTGCTGCGCACCAAGATGGCAAAATCTTTCATTAAAAAATCGGCTCTATTCACTGCGTATTTAAAAGAATGTTATAGAACTTCCCTGGCAAAAATTTAGCCCAGATCCGTGAGCGCTTTGGGATACAGTAGAAGACCGTTATAACGCACACCTTGGGACCAGAGCTTTTGCGTTATACAGGTTTTTGCGTTATATAGATCATTTCACAAATTTTGAAACTAATATTCAGAATATATCTATATATTAGCACTTCAGAATGAGTTATCTGCAATGAGTATTAAAGCACCAATATTACAATTAGTTGTGCACAAATAAATATGTTTCACAATCAAAAGAAAGTGCATTATCCTGCACTTCTGCTAGCTTCATAGTTTTCATAACAGCTGCATTTTCAAGAGCCATCTGATATTTTCTATTTACTGTAAGTACTAATTTTCTCTTAAAAGCTTTGAATTAAGATGGAAAGATGAGAAACTACTTCAAAATTTGATTTTCCTTACAATTTTAGTGCTTGCAAAGCAAAACAGAGGGATTTTTTAAACTTCAAAACATATTGTTTACTTCTGAAAAGTTGTGCGTTTTGTAGAGAATTGCGTTATACAGGTCAGCGTTATAACGGTCTTCTACTGTATATCATGCATTAGAAACGTGATTCAGTAGGGGTCCGGATAGAAGGTTCATAACCTCAGCTTTTGTACAATCTATTTTGAATATCCGGTTCAGTACATTTACTCTCTTTGAAGCCCCTGCTTTAGGCTTGACTTACATTCATTCCTTCACTGCAAATTCTCAGTAGCTACATGAGGTTTCCTTCACCATTGCAAGGTCTTTATGACTAATATAGTCTTGCGAGCATATCCGTCATTTAGGGCCCCTAGTTTTGATAAAATGTTTTTATATCGCTCTCAAAATATCGATATTTTAGATATATCGATAGATTTAAGTCATTAAATTCAACATTTTATGCGGGGGGGGGGAGACTGCAAAGTCGATTATATAAGTATCTGCAGCAGAGAAAAGCCTTATTGGAGATTGGCAGCCCCAGCATTATGATCTATATATTAAGATCTGCAATAGATAAAAACCTACGAAAATCTTGAAATGTAAATATTCCAGCAATTTATTCTAATGATAAAGCTGGGGTGCCCATTTGAAAGGGAGGGGGGCATGAGGCTAACAATACCACTGAGACCATCAAAGGAGTTATTTTTAAAGGATTTTAGACTTCACTTGGGAAGCCCGTTTTTTTTTTTTTTTTTCGGTGAAGGGGGATGACGCTCAGTACAATTTAGGGGTATCGTCACAGTTGGGGAGGATGTGCTTCCCTAACTATATTATTTGTAAATTGAGATCTGCAATAGAGGGATGGCATCGGACATTTTAAAAGCTAAATATTAAAGTAGTTTATCCCTATAATAATTGCTAAAACAGGGATAAGCCCCTGGAGGGGGGGGGGGCAAAAGGCAGACTATGTAACTGAAAGAATTAGAGATGCTATTTCAAAAGGATTTAGTCTCTTTTTTGAGGATCCTGGTTTTTTTTGAGGGGGGGGTGTTTGGTAAAATTGAGGGGGGAGGGCAAAACACTTGGGGAGAATTGGCACTCCTAGCTACATTATTTGCAGTAGAGAAAAGTCTTCGTAAATCTTGATCTGTAAATATTTCAGTAATTTATTCTAATAATAGCTGAAGTATATAGAAATGCCCTTCCTTGGAAGGGGGGGGGGGGGGCATGAGACAGACTTTACCACTGAAATAATTAATGAAGGTTTTTAAACCGATTTTAGTATCTTGAATGAGATGTCATGTTTATTTTTCGGGGGGGGGACTAGTTTTAATTGAGAAGGTTATCTTTGGAGGGGGGACTTTGACATATATCTATGCATATCAAGATCTGCAATTGATAAAAGCCCTCGGTAAGTAGTTTTGTGTAATTTTTTTTTCAATAATATTCGCTACAACGACCCTTCCCTCCTCGTATGGTGAAGGGGGACATAAGCACAGACAAAATTGTTGAAATTTTACAAAGGGTACTTGAAAATTTAAGTCTTTGTGAAACAAATCTCATTATTGGGGAATAACATTTTTAAGGGGGGGGAGGTAAACTGCGGAGCTTGAGGTACGATTCTAGGCCATTCCTCCTGTTCTACAGGCGCCCTCAGAGTTATATCTGCTAAAAAACTTGAAGAAATTTGACTCAAAATCGCAGTCTTTTATTGTCAGGCCAAGAACGTTTCAACTTGCCTTCGTGAACTAGATCAAAAGTTCTAATTAACGGAATAATAGCTCTTCAATTTCCAATTGATTGTAAATGGAAAATACAGTTTCGGTATTAAAGATGTCTTCACAATGAAATATTATTTACAAGTACCTAGAAAAAACTTTCTCTTCACAGGAACCCCCACCTCCCTCCAACTTCAAGATTATTTTGTCAATATAGCACCTCGATAAGGAAAGGGACCACAATAATTCTGAAAAACCTACTATCGAATTACAATCTAACATTAATGCTCCTTCTTACCACAAAACACGCTTGCACGAAGTAAGCTTACATAATTGGTGCTTTGGTGGCATAAAAATGTAACCATAGTGACACATTAAGGGGACACTGGACGTTCAAAAAGAAGAAATTTGTCAAATTTTTGAAATATTTATTTTTTGAAGTTATTTGAATATGAGAAAAATTTTGTGAGTTTTCTCTATTTATTATAGTATAGAAAATGGTTTAAAATAAGTTTCAGTATTGTGAAATCAAAAAAATTACGCAAGGGACTTTTCAAAGTTTTGTTAATTATCGTTAAGGTTAACATTTTGTTAAATAATTGATCTTCTAATTAAAATTTTTTAATGAAATTTTGTAATTAAGCTTGTACCAGTGCTTAAAGTATGATTAAAATTTCATGCAAATCCATCAATAATTAAAAAAGTTTGTTTTCAAGGTCCAGTGTCCCCTTAAGATTTCATAAGTTTGAATCAATATGTTCAAACTTGAAGCATGCATTACTAATTTAGACCAACAAAAAGTAAAGAGTTTTGAGCGTATTGTAATATTTGAGACGAATTGCTTAAAACTAAAAATTGCGTTAAACCTTCGCAATACGAATCTGTGACTCATGCCAGATTTTTCCCTACTGCAACGAAACTGTTTCTGCTACTCCAGCTGCAATACCTCCCTCTTTTATAGTTTTAAAATGTTCTTCTGCCGTGGATTGCTCATTCATAATAATTTGAATATTAGCTTCGAAAATTAGCTTAATAGCAAAATCAGCACAAAATAAAGAGCGTCCTTTTCTACCCTCATGCAGAAAATTTGTCTCCAAACATCTGAAATTTTCATCAAAAACATCAGTTGCTCGTACATATAACTCCGCAATACAGTATCAGTCTTGGAACACAGCAGCAATTACAGGGGGGTTTCGAAATGTGATCTTCAATCTGGGGGGTGGGAGTATAAATCTTTACCGTTTGTTTGAGAATCCTAAGTTTGAGTTGTGTGCAGGTGTGTGCGTACGTAGGCGTGTGAGTGTGTGTGCAGGGTTAGACACCACCGTTCAGGACTGGTCCCGCTCGCGGAGACCGGTAGAGAGTCAAGTTAGCAAAGTTTTATGAAGCCTTGAACACGGCTTGTAACCATATCGACGAACATTTTTCCTCTTAATAAATATTAAAATACGCTAAACTTAGCCCTGGCTTTGAAATAGTAATTTACTGCTAAGGCAGGTAAGTTGAAATATTGCAGTCCGCAATATTCCAGCCTGATGAGTTCTAATAAGAACGAAACTGCAGTCTCTGGATGTGATAACCGGGCTGCCCGGTACATTGCATGTAGTTCTGCCTTAGACATGGCTAAAGGGCAGTAACTTACTGCTAAATCTTTTTTTGCCCAGTGTAAATGTAGAGTTTGGTGGTGGTTTTGGATTTAATCGACAAACTTTTTTTTTGCAATTTGTAATAAGAAAAGGAACTCCTACGATCCTTAGCAAGTATTAAAGGACCATTTTATTTCAATACAAGATTTGCTAGGAGGAGCAAACTGTTTCTCAGAAAGACAAATCGCCTTCTCAAGTGTCAAACTTAATAAACATGTAGTTCAACAAGGATAATATCAATGTCATCGACTAGCCAACCACTTATTACAAATGTAAATCTAATGAGAAACGTGTGTAAACATATAGCACGAAAATTATACGAAAATAAGAGCCAGTCTTTTTTAACTAAGGACCTTAAATAAGCAAAAGAGCAAACCTGGTGGAAATCTTTATGATCTCCACACAGGCAAAAGGTCGTCTCCAGCACTTTCTTCTAGTCAGACGTTTGCTCTAATGGGTTTTAATTTGTGCTCAAACAATTAAAAAATTGTATTAGAATGCACCAGTATTCATTTTTTTAAGTGTTTTGTTGGAATGAAATGTGACAAAACATTAGGTTATGGAGTGCTGTTTTCAAGTTTTGTTCGGGAAAAAGATAAAGAGATTTTGCCCTCTTATGTTGACTCTCCGACTTAAAATCTAGTTTCTGTACCTTAATTCATACGATAATTCATACAGTATTCATAAAGAAATTGCATATGTTTACTGTTTTTGTTTTAAAAGGCTGTTGCGTTTTAATAACATTTTTCAAAAAAAAAAGCTTTTTTTTTACGAAGAAAAATTAAGCAAAAACTTGCCTGTTTTCTAGTTTCTTGGATCCCAGATAAAATGTATATTACATTTAAGAAGTTTTCATTTATAATTCTCTTTCTCCACTTATATAAAGCATACTTCCTGATTTCCCTGATCATATTCTAATAGTGGCCCCTCAAAACCAAGAAGCTGGATCCGCTACATATACCATGCTTGAAAAAAAGTATAAGTTTCTAAAATCAGACTTCCATCCCCCCACGAAAATCTAGAAGTGCCCTGCCATGCAAGCGATCAACTCTAAATCAATGTCTAGTTACCCCTCCCCTACACCCCCTTTTTTTGGTGAACCGGCCGCCTATGCTGAGGCATATTCGGTTTTGAAGCGGACGCTCAAATACCTATCAGCAGGACTGTAAACAAGGATCAAAAGAAATAGTACTCCTTACCTTAACGTATAGATAAATGAAAGGAACTTTCACATTCGCCAAAGATTTATGGTAAAGTAGCATAGCATTATTGTGCAGTAGTTTGTAGCTTTATAACTGATTCTTGTTCAAACCAACATCTGTGAGAAGAAATGAGAAACACAATCAATTTCATGCTATAAATTCCGAATGAATTCAAACAATAAGTAAACTTAAAAATTAAATGTTTTTCAGCAAAGTTGTGTAAACACATGTAAAAAAAAAATTTGTCAGAACTGGTTAGCTGTCTTCTGATTCAAACACGTGTAACATTTGAATAAAACAAGGTTAATCAAATGCTTTATCATAGTTCAGCTGCAGAGGTGTTTTCTGGATGACAAATACATATGTGACTACCAGCATCAGGCTCCGGGCCCAGCTAGGCATTTCTTAGTTTATTAGTCCTCTCTGAAAATCAATGGCTCTACTCTCATACTCATTACTGCCTCTTCTGGTAAGCTGTTCCAAATGCCCATATAGCCCTACTAAAGTAATAATTTTGCGTGATTTCTAAATGGTGTCCCAAAATTAACGCAAGATTTGAATTTGCCGCCATTTTTGCAATAAATGGTTGGCAACCCTGAAAAAAGAACAATTTGACAGCTGAGAGTTTAGGGTAATGAAAAATGGAGGGTTATACGATACAATAACGCGCTTTCATTATTGAACAATTGTTTCAAAAATAATGGACGTCGAGGCTGGTCAAGCAGTTACTGTTATTGGCGCTCGGTATCGCGACACGGTAATGCACGGGTGGTTGTGGGCTTGTTGACATAGACCTTTGAATTCAAATAACACCATAAGAAGAAATTTAATAATGTTAAATCACACGATTTAGGGTGCCAATTCTGATGACCGAAATGAGAGAGTAGGCGACTAAGAAATGCCTTATGCAGTCATTGAAATGTTTCACTCTCTCTAGCTGTATGGTACAATAACACCCCATTTTTACTAGCCCTAAACTCTCAACTGTCAAATTGTTCTTTTTTCATGGCTGCCAACAATTTATGGAAAAAATGGTGGCAAATTCAAATCTTGCGTTAATTTTGGGACACCCTTTAGATTTGCTTGAGACTGAAATAGCTTGAAACAATGATCCCTCGTCCTGTTTTCCTAACCCATCAACGATTTTCATAAATTTAAACAACTGAATCATGTCCCCTCTGACTCTTTGTTCCTGGCCATATACATTAAGCATCATAATCTAAATCTGATAGTCCCCTCACTAGTCTAGTAGCTCTTCTTGGAACCCTTTCCAATAACGAAGTATCGTTCTTCAGATACGGAGACCAAAACTGAACAGCATACTCCAATTAAGGTCTTACCTAACTTCTATACTGGGTGTTTCTGAACTCTAGGGCAAAACTTTAAGGGATGATAGTATATATTAGGACCAACAATTTAATGGCATAAATAAGGGTCCCAATCGTTTAGGGTCCACACTTTAAAATGATCATAAAAAACTGAAAAATTGGTCAATTCGTTTGCAATTTTGGCTAAAATTATTCTTTACATCAGTATTTTCTTGAAAATAAATCTTGAAGATGTAGTTTAAAAAATGCCGATACAGGGCGCTTTAGACTTCGGACTAAAAAAACTATTTTTTATCTCTATTTTTGAATCTCATTAGATTGTTTCTAATGTTTGACCTTACACTTAAATTTTGAGCTCAAAATAAGAATCATTGGGCGTGATTATGTCGCGCAAACTAAACTGTGTTCAAAAGTTGAAATTCACTGTCGCAAAAAACCCAGAAGGAAACGAGCGATCTTCACGGGACTTAAAATGGATATGACAAGATAAAGAAATTATTACATTTTTTTTGTGACAAAGTGTATTTCAACCTGTGAAGACAGCTCAGATTCTACTACTTACTCACTCCCAAAATTTCAGATTTTGAGCTCAAAATTTAAGCCCAAGCATTAGAAAAAATTTAATGAGATTCAAAAATAGTGGTAAAACATAATTGATCGTTACTCCAAAGTCTAAAGCGCCCTCTATATCGGCATTTTTAAATCTACATTTTTAAAGTTTATCTCCAAGAAAATACTAATAAAAAGAAAATTTTTAGCGAAAACCGCAAGCGAATCGACCAATTTTTCCGTATTTTATGATCATTTGAAACTTTGGACTCGAAACTTGAATGGCTTCGGAAAACGTTTGGGACTCCTATTTTTGCCATTATATTGTTTGTCCAGATGTGTACTATCCCCCTTTTGCCCAAGAGTTCAGAAACACCCTGTATAAAGGCAGAAGACCTGATTACATTTGTTTGAAATGAATTCGTAAACTCAAGTCATTCTGTTATCTTTGTTATTTGCAATGCTGCATTGTTGACTAAACTTGAAATTCTGATTTATTAAGACACCCAGATCAATTACATTTTCCGCCAGACTAATGATTGAACCCAGTAAACAATAAACTGTAACCTTATTTCCATAACCTAAATGCAGCACTTAGCATTTCCCAAGATTAACTACCATGTCCCACTTATCTCCCCACTTAGTAATATGAACCCATCAGCATTATCAACTTTGGTCAAGTAAATAAGCAATTCGCGATTGCTAAAAAAAAAAAATCCAAGAAACATGAACTTCAATACACATTGAAAATTACACAACATACAACTCGTTTATTTGATGATCACCAAAACCTCGCTTATCCGGTAGTTCAAAGACATGCCTCCAATGCCATTTTTTTCAAAACCTGTTATTTGCCATAGTCTAGTAAAAAATAAGCGAGAAAAACAAAAAAAATCACGTAGTTCTTAAAATTCTACACACGTACAGAAAAGGCACCGAATTGACGTACTTAAGTCCCAGGTGGTAGAGGGGGGTTAGCTCGCTCCACCATCTTTGATTTTAGGGATGTTTTTTGAGCAATCACGATTGCTTATTGTTTTCATTTGACTGTTTTTGGCGTGCTATTATTTTATTTTCCCACCGCACCATCACCGTCGACCGACTCCTCACGATGCTGCTCCTATAGCGAAAGCCGTCTCCAGGTTGCGTCCATGTCCTACACACACGCGCATACATACACAACTACACACACACGCACACACCTACACACATACACAGAGGCACCTACACATACACGCACATACATACAACTACCCACACATTCATGCCTGCACACAGATACAAACACATATGCCTACACACACATACATATACCCCTCCCCCCACACACATTCATACACTCAACTACCCACACACTTATGCCAGACACAAATGCCTACACACATACACGTACCCCCACACACAAACACACACGCCTACATACACACACTCGTGATTGCGAAAAACATAATTTGAAATCAAGATGTCAAAATTCAAATTAATTTTTTTTTCAGCTTTCCGCTTATATCGAAACAACTATCATCTGTCAAGCAAAAACGTGAATGAATAAATTACAGAGCAAAAACTGATCTTTAAAAGCATTTTTCGTCTTTATTGTAGCTATAATAGGTGCTGGGATACTTAATTTCAAAGTTCGTGAACTTTTAAAAAGCTAACAATTTTCTCTCTTTTCCATTTTTGAATGCAAAATTTTTTATTCGTTGCTACTCTCTGGAAAGATATAAACTTTTGTTTATCAAGAGAAGTTGCATTTAAAACAGCCCCATGTACGGCCAAGAAAAACGCTTGGCCCGCCTCTGCTATTTGATGTGAAGTAGAAAGCGGGAATGTGAACATTTCTGACTTTTACGTGGAATACAACGCCAGCTCAGTCATATCCAGCCGAGGACTGCAGTTTCGTGCTTATTAGCACTCATCAGCCCGGCATAGGAAAGTGACTGAGCTGCAGATGGAAAACCTCTTAAGAAAGCCAAGAGTGCCAAACAAACTGGTAGCTAATACAGAATTAGCTCTGCCAGACGAGTGACCGAAGCAATAGTTCGGTTCAACTCGAAATTTGGAGGCAAGGCAAGTATATTCAGTAAGCTAATTCTGTATTAGCTACAAGTTGGTTTGGCACTCTTGGCTTCCTTAAGAGGTTTTCCATCTCCAGCTCAGTCACTTTCCTAGGTCGGGCTAATGAGTGCTAATAAGCACGAAAGTGCAGTCCTCGGCTGGATATGACTGAGCTGGCAGTGTATTTCACGTATCTGCCTTAGCCCTGGCTATAGGGCAGTATCTTACTAACTTATGACTTTTGTTCTGCATTTATAGTATGTAGCTGTTGTCATGGTGCAACCGGAGAAAGCATGGAGAGAAAGAGTTTGATCCTTGAGCTCTCAGGAGTTTTTCAGTTCTTGGGTGCAAAAATATGTAAATATTCACTTTACCTTTCCCTGGCTTCATAAAATGAACATTATTAGTTGAAGTCAAAGCTATTAATAGCATAACAAAATCTACGTTTCAACTACTACAACTTTGCAAAAAAAATTTTTTCTCCGGATATTCCGTTCACAACGAAAGGATGTAGTACAAGATGTAGCCGCAGAAAATTATTAAAACAATGCTACATTTTACGCCAAGATTTAAAAAACTGATCTTTTCTGTTTATCACCAAATAACACCCTTAACAATTTGAGAAAGAAGCCCTTGTTGCATGTTTGGATTTTTCATCATCAATTTTATCATTTATCCTAACCGCAAAAGGGTACACGTTTTACTTCTTACATGCGTTAAGTTCTTTTTGGGCATTAGTTGACGTAAATGACATAACAGAGTCCATTGATTATAAAACAAGTGATTAATAAGCCTTTCGCAGAGTCTCAAAGATTAAACGAGCTGATCACATGACTTCCTTTTACTCCAATTTAATGTCATTTTCTCATTATTGGCAGTTTTAATGTCATTCAATAGTTTACTCTCTAAATATCACCAACAGTGGCCAAATTAAAACCAGATTTATATAAATTTTTTAAAAAAAAATCGCCAAATTTGTCACCAAGTTGGCGAGAAAACTTGGCGACCAAAAAACTGGCGATATAATTTAGCGGACACTTGGCGATATAACATCACGTGAGTTTACATCGAAATTACAAATGATTTCCCCCCAAAAAGGAGCAAAAGACCCCCTTTGAAGAATACGAATGCAACCAAAAAGGAAGGTGCACAACTAGACGCCACTAGGAGACTATGTACCAAATTTCAACTTTCTAGGACATTTCGTTCTTGAGTGATGCGACATACATACACACATACAAACGTCATGAGAAAACTCGTTGTAATTAACGCGGGGATCGTCAAAATGGATATTTCGGGTGTCTGTACGTTCCTAGGCACATATCCACGTGTGGTCAGGTTGAAAAAAAAACTCATTCATTTGGGGGTGAGCAAAATGGAAATGAAGGCCAATTTTTGGGTGAAATTTTTTTCGCGAATACAATACTTCCTTTTTTTGTAAAAGGAAGTAAAAAGGGGAGAAGTAGATAGTTTTTTTTTTAATCTCAATAATTTGGAAACATAGTATCTCTGCACCTATTACAGATATAACCAAAACACATTTTTAAAGGTAATTGTGCGGACTTTAACAATTGAGGACTTTGCTTCAAGAAAAAGATTTTCGAATATAAGGCGAAATCTGAAAAAACGAAATCCTTTCTAATATTATGAATGTGAAAGTGACTTTGTTACCTTTTTATGTCTTAACTAGTGGTGCCCGCACAGCTTTGCCCGTAGTCGACAGTTGAAAGATCATTTGGTTCGCCTGTATTTACAAATAATGGATGATGAATTTCTCGCCTATTGGCTATGTTCATTTACTCGCCCATGTTACGGTTTCACGTTATGATAATTCTGTAATTTACTATTCCATGTTATGATAATTTGCTGGATAAAATGTTCTTAAAACTGGAATAGAAAAAGAGCAAAATGGAATTTTCGAAAAATCGCTTCGAGGTGCACACTTCCCATGCTACAAACTAATTTTATGCCAAATTTCATGAAAATCGGCCGAACGGTCTAGGCGCAACGCGCGTCACAAACTGTTTAAGTGTCTAAAATGACTGGGTATGTCCAATGGAAAAAAAATCATATACACAACACTTTTCCACAACGCGAAATTCTGACTTCGCGAGGAATCTTGGAGCGCATCCCTCGCGTAAGTCGGGATCCGACTGTGTTTGGTCCTGTGCTGTGACCCCCCCCCCTCACCAAATTAGCGGGTAGAGTCAGTGCAGCGAATATTATTAGACAAAATTACTGGAATATTACTTATATCAAGACGTCCGGGGGCTTTTATCAATTGTAGATCTTGGTATGCACAGATGTAAGTTCAAGTTCCCCCACAAAGGATGACCCCCACAATTTTAACACCCCCCTCGAAAATAAACACGACCTCTCATAAGAGAGATTAAAATTCGTTTAAAACAACTTAATTAAAAGTTACAATGGTAAAGTCTGTCTCATGCCCCCCCCCCCCCACACACACCACTAACTTAGCTATTATGAGAATAAATAACTAAAATATTTACTGATAAAGATTTCCGATGACTTTTATAGCTAGGGGTGCCAAATCTCCAAGTGCATTGCCCCCCCCCCCTCTATTTTACTTAGCCTCCCCTCCCCCACAAAAAAAAAAAAAAAAAAAAACAGGATCCTCGAAGACAATAAAATTGATTTAAAATAACATGTCTCATAATTTCAGTTATATAATCTGCCTCATATCCCCCCCTTCCCCATGGGCATATTTCTGCTTTAGCAACTATTATTGGGATAAACTACTTTAATATTTACCTTTCAAAATGTCCGATAGTATTTATTGTAGAATTCAATATACAAATAATATAGTAAGGGAAGCCTATCCTCCCAAGTGCGACGACACCCCTCAATTTTACCGAGCATTTCTCCCCTCCTCCAAAAAAAATGGGGCTCCCTTATCGAAGAGTCTAAAATCCTTTTAAAAAAACTTCGATAATTTCAGCGGTATAGTCAGCCTCATGCCCCCCCCCCTCTTCAAATGGACATCCTAGCTTAAGCTATAGTTAGAATAAATTGCGGGAATATTTATTTTTCAAGATTTCCGTAAGCTTTTCTCTATTGCAGATCTTAATGTATAGATAATAATGCTAGGGCTGCCAATCCCAAATGAGTGCGATACCCCTACCCTCATTTTTAATTTTATCTAACATGCCCCCCCCCCCCCAAAAAAAAACAAGACTCCCTACTTAAGAGACTAAAATCCTTTTTAAAAAGTTCTTATAATTTCAATGGTATAATCAACTTCAAGGACCCCCCCCCCCCCCGAATGGGTACCCTGCTCTACCTATTATTTGACTAAATTGCTGGCATATTTGCTTATCAAGATGTTCGATGACTTTTCTATAATCCAGATCTTATGTATATGATGTAACTAGGGGTGCCCATTTCCCTCCTCAAGTGCGGTGGCTCCCCTCTACTTTATAACCCCCCCCCCCCCCCCCCCCCGAAAAAAGGAAAACTTCATAATCTATTATGGAAATTAAAATCCTAACAAAAAACTTCTCAAAAAATTTCATTGGCATTGTCTGCCTCATGGCCCCCTACCTTCCCCGACAAGGGGCCCCCTGCTTTTGCTATCATTAATCGCATAAAATGCTGGAAAATTTACCTTTCAAGATGTTCGATGGGCTTTCTCAATTGTAGATGTTAATAAACAGATGATATAGCTAGAATTGTCCCCCCCCCCTGTGGAATCGCACCCTCAAATTTATCGCGCTTTCCCCAGAACGCGACCTTCTATTGAAGAGACTGACCTATTAAAATAACTTCTCTGATAATTTCAATTGTATACTCAGCATCATGAACCCCCTCCCTCTCAAATGGGCACGCCTCTTTTAGCTATTATTCGAATAAATCGATAGAATATTTACGTAACCCATTTTCGGCCAAAGGTGCGTATAGGCAGCATTTCAGTAAAGAATTTTTAATCGACGCTATTTCGTATATTTTTTACAAATTTAATTTTCATGCAATTTTAAAAGGTTTTGAAGGCATCTATAAAATAATGTTAATTCATTTGGAACAAGCACTTTAGAGAAAATTTCAAAATATGCTTGTTTTTTACCTTGAGACGTCGACTATCAAATTCGACTTTTTGAAATTGTATAATTAATCACACGTTCTTATAATGGGTTAAAGTTATAAAGTCTATAGATAAAATAAAAATAATGTCATAAAAAAATCTTATAAATCGTTATTCAAATTTAATGGTGCGTAAATGCACCATTGGCCTAATGCATAAATAAGCAAAAGTTGAAAACCTAGTTTTTATTCAAGGAATCTTACGTTTTTTTTTTGCAAATTGTTGTTATTTCATTTAAATTTGTCTAATAGATGTGTGCTAATATATTTCTCTAATTTTTTTTTAAATAGAGAAAAAAGCTAATGACAATAAATTTAAATAATTTAAAAAATATGCTAATGACAATAATAGTCACGATTTCCAATTTTCCCAAAACCGACTTTAAAAGATTTTTAGGAATACTAATTCTTTCTGGATACCCTGCTCTTCCCCAAGTAGATATGTACTGTTCTTTAGACTAGAATAAAGGACTGCCAATAATTTGGAAAAGCACGAGTCGAATCAGATTTAAAATCATAAATCAAAATATCCATTTATCCGATAGCTCTTGCCTTGATAAAACAGACAAGTTTACTAAATTACGCCCATTTTTCCTGCATATAAAGAAAACTATATACAATTTGGAATCTTTTCTCAAAATTTGTCAATTGACGAAGAGATGGTACCTTATTTTGGAAGGCGTTCATCAAAAATATTCATAAAGGGAAATCCAGTAAGGTTTGGATTCAAACTTTGGTGTTTGTGCTCATCAGACGGATATCTTTTGCAATTCATTCCGTATGGAGGTTTTGAGACTAGCAGTAATCAACAAAAAATGCCATTAGAAAAAAGTGTTGTTATGAAATTACTTAACGTTGGTCCAAAACCTGAAATGCGCAAAATATATTTTGATAACTTTTTTCTTCCTACAGCTTATTCGAAATTTTGAAAGAAAAGGTTGTTTTTTTTTGCATCTGGAACAGCTCGCGAAAATCGCATTGCTGAATGTGTATTAGATGACTCCAAAAATATGAAAAAAAAAACCTCTGGGTTCCTATGATTTTGCATTCAACAAGGATGCGAAGACATTGATTGATACGTGGTAGCCCGATCGGTAGAGTGTCGGATTCGTGGTCGGAGGGTCCTGAGTTCGAACCTGGATGGTAGAAGACCCACCGTCGTCATTAGAGGGGACTGAGCGACGTTAAATATGCTCGTGGTCTCAATGTCCTCCAAGTGAAACGATATCTCTGGGGGTGCTAGCACCAGGTAGCTAATAGCTCCTGGACTAGTTCTAAATTCTAATTAACTGTTCGATCCGGTGATGATGCTGCCATCTATCGGTATATAAAAGAATGGAGGCAAGACACTTAGTATGCAGTCCTCGACATAAATACAGTTGTAGTCAGTTGTGACTCTGAATAGGAAGACATTGGTTATCAAATAGAACGACAATGCTGTAGCAACGATTGTTACCAAAAATGGGACCGTTTTGCCAATTGTAATTGCCAAACGTATAGCCACAGTGAACGAAAGGAAATTTCTATTTCAGAACCGAACTTTATTTTGGATTACGACAAGTATATGGGAGGCGTTGACTTGCATGACAATGCTATAGAAATTACTAGATCAGAATTCAAAGCAAAAAAATGGTGGTGGCCATTATTTACAAATATTTTTGATAGTGTGATAGTGAATTCATGGAAGCTAAATAGAATTTCTAATAACAAAACAAAAAAAAGCCACTTACAGACTTTAGGTCATACATAGGGATTGCCTTATTAAAAGCTGAATTCAAGGTCAATCTATTTGGTGAAAATACGGTACAAATAACACATCCAAACAAGGGTCATTCATCATCCACAGCTCTACCGAAAGAAATACGGACTGATAGAATCGCATATACAGTCAACTCTCGTTTATCGCGGTTAATTCGTTCCAGGCTTTACCGCGATAACTGAATTTCCGCGAAGTAGGATTCTGCATTTATAAACCGAATATTTTCCCAACTAGAGCGCATAAACTTACGTAGGACAATTTAAATAGGTTTTCAACATAGTTTCAGCCCTCTGGACATGAAACAGCACCCTTAGCCACCATTACATTTGCATTAATTAATATATTACACAAAATATGAGATATATTAGATGTAATAGATATCACATAGTTATTTATTGGAAAATAAAGCTACATACACACATGCAGTTCTTACACTATACTACTAATTTATGAAAATAGCTTAACTTATTCGATAAAGAATTAATTGCCAATTAGTGATCGTATGTGTCCCCGTTCTTTTCTACATTTACCCTTATTAAAGGTATTGCGCATACAACTTAAAAAGCTAGTACACTGTTGATAATTTACAGATTTATTTATCCCCTGGTGATTTATATTTTCCAGTAATAGTGTTCAACGGTTAATAAACGGTAAACGTCTAATAGTTAATTTCATACCTCCACTTCCTCAACTAGTACAACTACAGCCCCTCAGAAGAGCTTACCTTACTTGGAAGACATACTTTGTTATTCCTTTGTAGGAAAAAGTTTACTCGAGTGCATAAAAAGGCTAATTACTATATTTGAAAAAAAAAAAAAACCGCGATGTAGTGAAGCCGCGAAAGTCGAAGCGCGAAGTAGCGAGGGACGACTGTACCACAAATGAACACGAAGAAAAAGCCCGCAGACGATGTAAAGTGCGCAAAAACCGCACGATTTATTTGTGTGTCTAATGCACAGTCCATTTACATCCAACATGCTTCGAAAATTTTCATTTAAATATGTAAAAATTCGACTAAGAATAACATTGTTCCACTGAAACATTTGTTCATTGATTTGGGCAATGGTGCGTTTACGCACCATTTTATTTATTTAATTAAATATTTTTTATGCAAGAAACTTTATCTTAATGGATGCTTTTTAAACCCAATTTTAAGAAAACATTACCATATTTTATAAAATTTCCATGCTCGGCCTGAAATGGGTTAAAGATGTCCGATTGCGTTTCTCTGTTGCAGATCTTAATATGCAGATGATGTAACTAGGGTTTCCTCCCCCAACTGCGATAGCCCCCTTAATTTTATCAAGCCCCTCCACTTTTTCCCCCAAGAATTGCGATCCACTAATAGAAAGACTTAAATTAAAAGTTTTTGCGGTATAATCTGACTCAAGACCCCTCCCCCTCCGCACCCTCTTATGAGCATCCTTGCTGTCGCTATTATTAGTAGAATAAATTGCTGAAGCATTTACTCACCAAAAGGGCCGATGGCTTTTTCTGTTGCAAATACTTATGTAATAGGAATTGCATTTATATGCCTTGCCCCCCCCCCCCCCGCATAAAATGTTGAATTTATCGACCTAAATATATCGAAACTATCGATATCTGGAGAGCGATATATCGAGGTATTAAAATTTTGATATCGCCCAGCCCTATTTAAACTCAATTTTCCCATAAATTTCCGAATATGGGGGAGAAAATTACCCTCCTATATTCATATTATATATTGTCAAAAAGACCATATTTTTCCACGTTCTATTAAATTTGCTCTAATTCTTTAACTTAAGTACAGATAACATGGCCTAAGTTCGGAGATACAACCTTCTATCTCAATAAGAAAAAAGTTACGAGCGTATTCACCTAAAGTTCAAAAATCTCCATTCAAGTTATTAACATTTTACTTTGTGTTACCATAGTCACGCCTTCTAAATCCTTCGTTTCTTCTTTCTTATTTTAATTTCTTAAAAGTATTTAATTTCATAACAATCCACAGTATAATTTGAGAATTATAATAGTAAAATTGTTTTTTTTTTTTTTTTTTTTTTAAGGCTTAGGGCAATTCCATGGTGACCTGATATTTTTAAATATTTTTTCCCCAAGAAACAACCATTTTTGTAACACAAGTTTTATTGACTTATTACTACTGAACGAAATACGTGAAATACACCGCCAGCTCAGTCAATTCCAGCCGAGGACTGTGGTTTCGTGCTTATTAGCACTCATCAGCCCGGCATAGGATTGACTGAGCTGGACGTGTAAAACTTCTTAAGGAAGCCTAGAGTGCCAAACAAACTGGTAGCTAATACAGAATTAGCACTGATCAGACGAGTGACCGAATGAATACTGAACGAAATGTTAGTGTTTTATGAATTCAATCTTTTAAACATTTAGAGAACTTTTTCAAAGGGGAATTTTTTGAAGCTATAGTTCCCATTCTGATGGGGAATAAAAGAGAATGTTGTTTTTAAGGTCAATCCATACAGGTTTGAAAGATGGCAACTCTTGACCATTCTCAATTTTTCAGAAACTCATATCCCTAAAAGCTGCATATGAAAGATGTTAAAAACCACATTAATTTTTTCGCTAGTCTGGAATTTTGATTTTTTTTTAGAAGTCATCAAAAGTCGTTTTCGTAGTCAAAAATGAGACTTTTAGACCTTTGCATATTGGCCAGAATCTATTTGAATTACATTTCTGGTAGTTAATTTTATTCTTTGATGTTGAAGTGCATAAGATGGTAGTCTTACATGCTGAGTTACGGGGCTTTAACTTATTAAAATAATGGCAACAGGTTCAAGTTCAATGTCAAATGTAAACGCTTTACTCACTTCAAAGGGGAATGACTCGCTTAGGGGACGGAAACACAAAATGAAAAATAGCAAAAACTAATTATTGGAGTCATGCTAATAAGAAAATGTAACCGTTGTTGTGTTTGTTTACCTTTTATAGATTACAGCCCCTCAAAAATCAGAAAAATGACATTTTTAGATCCCTGTAAAACCAAAAGGGGATGGAATTAAAAATAACATTTCTTAGCCAATTGGATATTCCATTCAAGTATTAAGCATTTTTTATATATTATTGTGTATTTGGTTTGTATAAAAGATACAGTTATTTGCAATTAATTTTGTTAGTTAATTCGCACTCTAAAACAGAAGTGAAAACGTCATTCCACCTTCTTAAATTACTTCTATTGTACTCTAAATAATACATAATACTAAAAAAATGCATTAAGTATAAAAATTATTATTTTTATTTGATAACTTAGAAACATATCGACATGAATGAGTAGTTGATTTTTTTTGACACCTCAAGTAGTTATTATATAGACTATACTGATAATGTACACACACATTTTTAATACATACATACTCTGTACATTAACTTATGTAACTTGCCTTAAACATATGCAAAAATATCTGCATAACTGAAAAAAAAAATAAATACGTTTTTCGTTACTTGCTAGAAAAAGAACTCACCTCGAAGAACTATAGTTCTAATGGCGACACAGTATATGGCGTATTGGAATGTTTTACCACAGCACATTCATAATTTGATACTTTGAAACTGTACCAGGTCCAAGAAAATGACAGGGGCACTAAATTTATGAATCAACACAAGCTACGTAATAACTTTTTAGACATTAACGGGTTTTTTTTTTATTATCGTGTTGGTAACACGCTTTTTTTCACACCTTTTGCTAGTGGACAAACTTAATATTTCAGCAGGGTGGCATAAAGCAGTGAGTAGCTATTGCACGGTTCTCAAACTGGGTGCCGCGGCACCCTGGGGTGTCACAAAAGATGGCGAGGGGTGCCGCGAAGTGTGGCAATTCCCTCCAGGGCTTGGAAGGCTTAATAATAAAACATATGATCGATACAACAACAACATTTGCTTCACTGATGAAGAAACTGTACAAGCTTTGTTTCCCAAATGTTCTGTGTAAACCTTTCGTAATGCGGCAGACGGAACTCGAAATGCGGTAGTAGCAAGAAAAATCCTATTCTCACTAACCAGCAGGGCCCGATGAAATTAGGGGAAGCTCGGCCTCATTTTGGGGCCCCCACTTTTTGTTTAGGGAAGTTTTGCTAAACATACTATGCGCATTGATACAACATTGACTAAGTCTAAATACTGCTGGGTCACTTAGCATAAGTTTATTACACCTTACCGACTGACAAATTTTGTTTATTACATATGTTGTAATTGAATTCTCAGTAAGCTTGGGTAGTAACATTTGGAATCATATTTGGCACTTCACAAAAGAAATTAAATGTCATAAAAATACATTATAACAGAGTTGAATCAAATCCCACGTTTAAAAATCTAGCTTGTAGCTATATTTTATCAAATGTGTCCTCACTTCTAACAGTTTAATTCTTTCAAACATTTTTGTTACGCAAGTTACAATGTTTGTAATCTGTTTAGAAAACGCAGTTAAAAGTAGAAACTGGAAGTGTTGAACAGTTTTACAGTCATATTTGGGCCCCCTAAAATTTCTGGAGGGGAAGCTCAAGCTTCACGAGCCTTTTGGGTAATCAGGCCCTGCTCGCCAGAACATGTCAAGATCAATGGTTGTTCTTTTTCCAACAAGATGGGGCACCTTCGATTACCTGACAGACGCTATCCATTTTCTCCATAACGAGCTTCCTCATCGTAGAATTTGACGAGGTTCAGATTATGACAATCTTCTTCACTCGTCTGGTCTGCTAATTCTATATTAGCTACCAGTTTGTTTCGCACTCTTGGCTTCCTTAAGAGGTTTTCCATCTCCAGCTCAGTCACTTTCCTATGCCGGGCTGATGAGTGCTAATAAGCACGAAACTGCAGTCCTCGGCTGGAAATGACTGAGCTGGAAATGTATTTCACGTATTTCTGCTTTAGGCCTGACTAATGGACGGTAATTTACTGAATATAATCCTCTTCTTCCTGGCCACCGTATTTTCCGCAGCTAACCCTAAGCTATTTTTTTTATGGCGTTACAGCCATGTGATTTGCAAGATTTACGCTAAAATATCACAACCGCATTTTCAAAGATTGATCGTGACATGTTACCGTCAGTGAAACAAGAATTATACTTGATATCTGCCGCAATACTAAAGTCGTTATAGCGAACATTTCGAAAACAAAACTTTTACAGTTTCATTCTCCAGAAAAATCAGCATTGTTACGCTATTAGTTATATATTTATGTCAGTAAGGCTTCCAAACCCGGAGAGAATTTTGCATTTTTGATATGTGCATTAGAGTGGGCGGAAAAAAGGTTTTTTTTTTCTTTCGAATTTGTAATAGCGTGGAAAAGTTGCGAATTATAAAGACAAAAAAAATAGAAAAAAAAACAATTTTGGAAATCGATTGGCATCTTACGGTAGCATATGAGTCCTTAAGTTTGACGAAATATGAAAAAACATCCTTTTTAGGATTTTTTAAAAAATTTCAATTTGACGATTAATTAATGTGATACTTTGTGAAGTCTTTAAACAGAGCCTCAAAACATTGTGTTTGAATTTTGTTTCGATCCGCCAATATCTTCCGGTCGTGAAGCCCCAAAATAATGAAAAACTTCCATTTTCATGGGTTTTTGATGAAGAATTAGTATTTAAGTGTAATAGCCGGAAGTATTTTTTTAGTCGAACTGAAAATGAGAAGAAAAAAAAAATCTGTCAGGTACAGTCAATGTTTTCCAGTCGCACAAAGCCTTAGAAACTCTTTAGGCCATGTCACACGTAACGAAATTCGTTTAACCTGACGATCAACTTCGGTTCGACTCAACCGCGAGAGCGAATTCCGACCGGAAAATCCCCGTGTGCTATGCTTTCCGAGGTTGAACGTATTCCATTCAACTTTTTATCTTCTCGACAAAAAAGTTGGATCAACCTCAACTTTCAGCAATCAGGAGGAAGCAATCGTTTGACCTGTTACGTCAAAATACAACATGGCCGCTTGGAACAACATCAACAGCGTGTGCAAGGAATGGAATAAACTGCTAGAATAACTTCAGGTGAGTTATTATTACTATATTTTCGTAAAAAACAAATATAAAACGTAATATTTCATAAACCTCCACCTTATTGTGTTAAAAGGTCAATTTCTAGTTCAAAGTCGTAGTAAGAATTTCCTTGCCAAATCCGCCAATCTCGTAGTGTGCAATCTTGCCAAATCAATGAATGTTTATAAACAATCTGAAGCAAGAGCAACGGCAATGGGTCAATCCGTAGAAATCACCCAGGGCGTGTTGCTCAACATTTTTAAACTAATTTTTTTACGAGTTAATTCTCACAACTAGGTGAGTTCAAAAGTGTTAAAAAATTTTTTTTAGGCTCATACTTTTTTTTCGACCCGCCATTTTAAGTTTGCTTAGTTGCCGTTTCTGGACCAAAAACAAGTTTTACATAGATGCATCTAACTCGGTTAATTTTACAGCTATCAGGACAAAACAAAATCCTACATCACCAGAAGAATGCCTGCCCTGGATACGATTTGCTTGCAAAATATTATTTAAATGGTGAGAAAGGTGAAGAAAAAAATTTACAATTACAAACTGAATATTAGCATAAAATACGAGTTTTAGTGCTACAAAATTAGTAAAAGGACGAGAGTCTCAGCTCTATTTTTTTTCATGTGTAGATATAATATAGGACTACTTGTTGTAGAAATTTTAAACTTGAGAACTTTGTCCTTTCTTTTTTGCAAACTTTTCCAAAAATGAAAAAAATTGAATTTAGGCAAAGTTTAAAGTCAAATATCTTAAAAGGGACTTTTCTCCGCACGCACCCCACCTCTTAGCCGTAGGCCTTAGGTTCCACCGCCCGGGGGGTCCGCGTAGCGGGCCCCCCGCACGGCTGAGTGCGGCGGTCGATAGTCGCATCATACCACGGACGCGGCTGGCACTCATTGCGCCGGGGAAGGTCCCCGCGCCGGGCGCCAGCCCATTACCCCTTAATGTGTGGGTCTTGCTCACCGTGAGATACGGTATATCTCCCCGTACCTCGTTGGTGTGCCATGACCCCCTGAAAGGGAATGGGGTTAGACATAAGCATACACTACTGCATGGTTATATACTACTGCATTTTGTAAACTACGGCATAAACATAAACTAGGACACCCCGTCCATGTGGAGAACGGATATCAATCTGTCTCGATTTCTTGGGTGTCCTCTCTGTAATAGAAAAAATGATTATTTGCTGTTAAAAAAGAAAGAAGATTATTAATTCATCTGCCGTAGTTGTGATACTCACCGATCATTTACATGTCTCGGCTTAGAATGAGTGATCACATGATATCTGCAATGAAAACTAAGGTTATTAAGTGGGATATTCGAGGGGGGGTCACTGGGGGTGGAACTTGGCTTCCTTCTTGACCTCGAGACTTCTTCATCAACTGGAAGCTTGTTACATCTTGCAATGCTCTGGGGTTTTTTTTTTTTTTTTACATTGAACATTTCATTATCACATTTAACTGGACATCACATTACAACATTTAACAAGGACAATACATTACAACATTTATATTTTTGGTTATTTTTGGGTTTTGCTTTTTTTTTTTTTTTTAAATTAATTTTTTTTTTTAAATTAAATTTTTTTTTTTTTTTTTTTTTTTTTTTTTTACCCCCAGAGTTGCTTATCGTCTCGAGGTGAGGGACTCACCCTCATGAATCGTTGTGAAGGGACTCACCCTTACGAATCTTTGTACGTCCTTGTCGTCACGACACCCCCAGTTCGCCCCCTCAGGAGGAATCAGCTCTTGGGGTTGACTAGTGGAAGGGGATGATAATAGTTAGTTAAGCTATTTAAGGTTAAGGAGAGAGTGCCCATCGCGGGCCTTGAGGGAAGAGGCCCTCTCTCCAAGTCTTACTATTTATGTAAGTGCTGAAAAAACTTTTAAGGGGTAGCTATTTGAGCTGAGTTCCCCTTGTCTTTTTCGGTCAAGGCTTTTGTCATCATCTGCAATGTTTCAAGAAGTCCGATTAGTGTGGGGCCCTTCCCCCGGCCCCGTGGGGTATCCTGTAATAGAAATGTTACATTTACCCCACATCGTAACTTCCTTTATCTTTTTTGTCTTTTATTTTACAATTTTTTTTTTTTTTTTTTTTTTTTTAATTTTTTTTTTTTTTTTTTTAGCTTCATCTTTGCAACCGGAATCGGATATATGGGGACATGGCTTAGAATGTGAATTTACCCCTTACCCGGTGTCCTGTAGTATTTCTTCGTTTTCGAGTAGGAATTGCATAAGGTCTTTTATTTTCCGTCGTTGCTCTCTGTCCGAGAGAAATTGTTGTGCCCAGGTTTCGTCTTTTATTTGTGGTTTTGGGATGTGGAAGCTCTGTGTGATCTCGCAATCATAGGCGTAATGATCCACGTCTCCCACCTCCCCGCATGTGCAATTCCCATTACCTTTATTGTGAAAACGTTTCCGGTATGTTTGAAAGGGGCCGTGACCTGTGATAAACTGAATTAGCTCTTTGTCTATTATATACCTTTTAAAGCTTACCGTTGGGTAAAATAGCTTGATATCCTTTTCTGTTAAGTCATACTGGGCTTGCCACGCATTTTTAAGCTGAGTATTAAGCTGCTTTTTAAAGTAAGATTTGGGTAGGGGTAAATCGAGTGTGATTTGCTCTTGGACGGTTGCTTCTTTCGCTAATTTATCTGCTAGCTCATTGCCGGTATTATTATTGTGGGCTTTTAGCCAAATTAATTTTATGTTACTTAGTTTGTTTAGTTTGTCTTTAGTGCGTTTAATTTGGACGGTATTACTTTTATATTTTTGTATTGCTTTTATTGAGGATTCGCTATCAGTCCAGATTATTGAGGTTTTATTGTTATCCGAGTTAACTTTTATCCAGTCTATTGCTTGTATCTTAAAAGGGACTGAGTGAAAAATTATGAAATTGATACAGGTAACACTTTTTTATGACATGAAAATATGACTACAATTTGATGACTGAAACTCAACTGGTACTAGAGCTATAGGGCATTAAAGTTGGCCAAATATTGCATTTTCGCAAAGTTTAAAGCGAAATATTTCAAGAGGGACCGAGTGAAAAACAATTTGCTTTACACATACACTAAGTTAGAAATTAATTTATAGATAAGCTCCACTTTCCAAACGTTTAACAGCAACAAAAGAAACGTTTAACAGCAACAAAAGTTCCTCTTATTTAATAAATTAAATTCATGCAATAGAAATATGCATAAAAAATAAACAAATGAAATAAATGTTTAGCTCATGTGTCTTAACATTTAAGTATATACACATCAAAGATCAATTGTTATTAATAACAACAGATTTTTTCGGCTACAATTTATCATCTTTTACTTAAGTTTTCTTCTGTATGTAAAATATCAGACACTCATTTATCACATCAGATGCTGAAGGCAGATGTTATTGCTGAGATGATATCTGCCTTCAGCTCGGTTATTCGCTCTTCCGGACTGATGAGTAGTGATAAGAACGAAACTGCAGTCTCTGGATATGGTAACCGGGTTGTCTGGAAGATTACATGTGGTTCTGCCTTAGCTCTGGGTTAGGGGAGGTAACTTACTGCTGGTTTTCTTCTGACTTGAAATGTTTACTTGATGTTCCTTAGAACATTAATCAGAGAAGAGACTTTTAGTTGAATAGCTAACTATGCTTGAAACAAAACCTTTAAAAAAGTTTTTCAACTAATGTAATACAACTGCATTAATGCTTGTTCTTTAAAATGTAGCTATTTTTTTTTTAATTATTATTATTATTTTTTAACTTGAAGTTATTTCTTTATATCGCAGACAGTGAGCTGTTATTGCAAATCATCTTTAGAACATTACTTTTAATATTTATTTAGTACATACCTTTGCCTCCCCTGCCCCTAGAAGAGGTAAACGCATACTGTATGCATATTTCATCAAAATGAATAAATAAAATGAAAAATTGCATTTTGACATATTAAATTCAAATCATGCTTTTCGCAAACACGAGCTGTGTTAGGACCCTACTCGTTGGGTTTCTTGCTTCTACTACTGGTTCTTGTTCCCGAAATCAACTTTATTTATATCCGAACCGCTCTACTTTGCACAATCAAGCTCTGCGAGCATGTCCCTCCTCCTAGGCGGTGGCGTGTGTTTGTAGGCGCATCTGTTTACGTAGTCACTTGTGTGTGTGCATGAAGGGCAGCATGGATACCACCGCTCAGGGGGAGCTGATGCCAATGGACAGTAGAGCTCACATGATCCTCGGTCGGAAAATCAAAAGATCCATCAACTGCGTTCAAGTGAAGCAGTTGGTTGATTGTTTAAAAACAGCATACACACCATGCCTATTCTTTACGGAAATACATTGATTTCATAAAAGCTGGGGGGTACTTTGCCTGTCCTCCTCCTTGTGTAATATTCATATTATATATACTTGTCTGATTTGTTTTCATAATTTTATGTTATGTGAGAGAGAATTTCATGTTATTGTGTACAGATGCAGTTATAGAGGTTGCAGTCAAAAACTGTTTGTACAAGGCCGAAGTTAATTATTGTTGAACTTTGCAATGTAATTGAAATTATATATTAATGCATATGAGTGTGTGTGTATGTAACTTATTGTAAATAAAGTTTATGTAAAAATTTTATGTGTCAGTTTCTCTAATGAATTGAATGCTAAGAAAAATGAACTATTTTTCAATTTTTTTTTCCTTCATTTATATTATAAAAGATAATGTTATTTCAGTATGCTCTGTAAAAACATCTATGAAGCATTGTTCTTCTCAGAGAACAAAAGTAAAACAACTCACAATTTCTTACTTAATTAAATTTACCTGCATGACTCAATTAAATCAATAGAACCATTTTAAGTCCAATTTTTCAAGCTATGAAAAGTAGTACAAACCTGCCTAAATCAGTAGAAGAGTTAGTATTCTTGCATTCTATGTAACTTGTAAACTATGCAATAAGTACTTTATACTCTTTACTATTTAAAAATTTAAGTTTTGAATTTTTTAAAGTAATAAATTTCATGTGCATGTGTTGGAAAGATAAAATAGATTGGGTCATGTACAGAGGTTTCATATAAAAACAGTAGCAAGTATATATAAAAGTAGAAAATTTTGTTATTCACTTTTTGTGCATTGCTAAAAAAAGATTTCTATTTTAACAATTACACTTGGTGTACATTCAATAGCAAAATAATAATACTTAGAAAAGGTTGGGTTTTTGACAAAAAAAAAAAAAAACCTGTTTTTTACATGACCTGTTGAAAACTCTAATACTGCCATTGATGATTTTTATAAACACATATGGTTTTCATGATTCTGAAAAATTATATCACATTATATCAATAAAATTAATAGTTCAATTAATAAGTATGATTAAAATTAATTGATAAATTTTCTTGTAAATTTGTTACAATGTAAAAGTAGTTATGGATATTAAAACTGTTACATCTTTTCAAAGTAATTTCGTTTTAAACTTTTTGATAACTTAACTTATTTGTAACAATTAGATACAATTAATTTTATCAATCAAAAAGTCTTTCTCTGAAAGGATTTGTGCAATGTCTTTTCTTTTGAGTAAAAGTGAAACTAAGTTTATCAGCACTCAATAGTTAAGTATAATAGTATCTAAATATTTTGAATGGTGCTATTTACTTTTTTTATGTTATTAATTTTCTCTAATATAAATATTCTGTTTGTAGAGGAACTAATAGTTGCTTGATACAACCAAAGACATAAATGTCAAAAACTTAAATACCAACTCTAATAGCTTTTGTAGTGGTTATCTCTCAATTCAAGATGTCTCAGCAAAAGTATGATGGGAAAGTTTTACACAAAACAATATACCCCTGTTCAGCATCAATAGAGAGCATATTCTCCAGTTTTTAATTGATCCATTCTAAACTTAGAAATGGACATGGTGTGCAAAAGGATTTGAAATTAGTATTTTATCACTGCATGCTTTGAGGAGAAGGGATTTAGAGTGGGAATAAATGTAAATGTTGACTAAAGATGCAAATTTTATTAAAGTTTGCAAATTAAACTAGACAAATGTATGCATTGACTTGCACTTTCAGCTTAAAAAAAAAAAAAAAAAGAATAAATCGTCATTATTATTGTTACTATTCAATATACTGCTATTTCCAATATTTTTTTATCCTATACTACTAGTATCTCTTTTATTCATCTCTCTCATTCTACAGTCAAGCAGCTTATTGAACCAACATTCTGTCTGGTATTTTTTGCTAAACATATATTTTTTTTTAATCTAAAGCGGTCGAAAAGTTTCCTTTAGTGCATGAAATCAAAATAGTATTTTAAACTGGGAATCATTTGTTGTTGTAATTTATAGTAAATACAAATTTTTTAGTCAGGTTTTGGGCAGATAAGTGTTTAAAAGTAATAACTCAGAAATGTCCATTTACTTGATTTTTAATTTTGCTGGTATTAAATTTTTGTCACATATTTTTAAAGTGGTAGACAAGTTGACTGGTTTAAAAATCACAACTTTTACATTAAGATAAAATATTTATAAATATCGACTCTTACTCAGGTCCAGATCTGCATGCCCGCAGGTGGGGGGGGGGGGGGGGGGGACAACGACCGAAGAAATAGGAAAACTTTTTATATAAAGGAATACACTTAAACCTTCAACATTGCAAACACATTAATGACATTTCTGTAAAGTATCAGGATAATTAAAAGATTTCATTTTGGAAAATCAGCAAATGTGAAATAAATACATAGAATTACCTTAACATGAGACACGAAAATGTCAGTTTCAAATAAAAGTATTCAAAAAAACCTTTAAATACATTATGAAAAGCAGCAATAGTAATCAAAGTGTAAAAAACGTAATAGTTACATAAGAGTTACCGACATTTGCAAAAAAAAAAAAAAAAAAAAAAATGCATAAAACAAATTTTTTAATGTTAAAAGTTTTTATGATCCATTGATTTTGTAATGAACTTATAGGTAAAATGAGAAAAAGAAAAACAGGAGCGAAGAATTTCAAGCTCCCTCAAAAGCAAAATAAGTCAAAAAAAATTAATTTGAATTTTGACATCTTGAATTCAAATTATGTTTTTCGCAATCACGAGTGTGTGTATGTAGGCGTGTGTGTTTGTGTGTGGGGGGTATGTGTGTTGTGTGTAGGGGTATGTGTATTGTGTGTAGGGCTATGTGTATGTGTGTGTAGGCATGTGTGTTTGTGTCTGTGTGCAGGCATGAATGTGTGGGTAGTTGCGTGTATATGTGTGTATGTGTAAGTGTCTGTATGTGTTTGTATGCGTATGTGTGCGCATGTGTTTGTGTGTGTGTGTGTGTGTATGTGTGCATGTAGTTGTGTAATGTATGTGCGTGTGTGTAGGACATGGATGCAACCCGGAGACGGCTTTCGCTATAGGAGCAGCATCGTGAGGACCCGGTCGACGGTGATGCTGCAGAGGGTGGCGGTGAGAAAATAAAATGATAGGACATCAAAACAGTCAAGTGAGAACATTAAGTAATCGTTATTGCTCAAAAAACCCTTCGTATGAAAATTAAAATAGCGAGTTGAAACATAAATAATAATTTTGAATTAAAAAAAAGTGAAGAAAAGCTTCCATGTTTCCATGCTTTTATTGCATTCTTATCCGGGGACAGGGGGATAAAAATTTATAGATCCAGGTCTGCTTTTACTCATAGCTATTAGGTAAAAGGGCTGTTATCGCTGCATTGAGCTAGTAAAATCAAGACTTTTATAAATCACTTTTCCATAATTTCGAAAGATTGCAACTTTCAAAATTTAAATTTATTTACAGCTTTGAAATAAATTGAGAAAAAAAAACTCCATTAAATCGAAAAAAACATCGCTCAGAGTACATTGTGCTATCTCGCCTAAAATGGTAGACAGAAGTCACGTTTACGATCAACTCTTCGTTTGAGAGCCTGGCAACCTTGTTCAACTTCCCCAAGAGAAAGTTGAATGAAAGCTTGAAGTTGAACGGGTAGGTTGAGCGAATTTCGTTACGTGTGACATGGCCTTTACGCAGACGTCGGACAGCAATCCAGACAACATCACTAACCTGACTGGAGCGCTTCCTTCCACTCCATCCTCGCCTTCCTTGTGTGTGGACCACATCAACTGTTTCCCTGTATTGATTTTTCTGTCTGCATCTGTCATTTAGTTCTATCTAGATGTTTTCGTTCTGCAACTCTTAGTTTTCTGTCATGATATATGCCTCTGCAATGAACAGTTTCGCTCCTCCATTTCAATGAGTTGCCATTCCACCACATGTTTCAGCTCTTGGATGGCAAGACAAAGGGTCTAAAAGGTCACTTGGTGAAAAGTTAGTTGAGTGCCAAAATTTTCTGGTAGTTGATTTTCAGAGCATTAATTGCCTGGTCCCAGAGATTGACCGAAACGTGCTCAGCAAGATTTCTTTGATATTTCAAAACCAATTAAATGAGAAACCTGTAAAAAATATTTGGCTGCACGAAATACTGGGAGTTTATCACATTTGAGGGGATTCACAAAAGCAAATAGAACTCTCAGATTGTGTAAATAAGTGAAGAAAGCTTAACACCTGAACTTTAATTAGTTTCGTTTATATTGAAATCATACACGCCAATGTAGTTTAATATCAAGCCATCTTTAGACGACCCAAAACTTGTTTACCAAGCAATACAATACATCGGGTATTTGCCAAAACCTTTGCTTTACGTCGTTGACCGTATGATGGAACGAACGGGATGGTTTTTTCGCCCATCCAGAAAACTTACTGTTAGCTATGAATCGGGAAGACAATCTATACATATAATAAAATAAGATGTTTGTGTGTGTGTGTGTGGCGCGCTTCCCTGGAAAACGGTAAGGCCTAGAAAGATGAAATTTGGTATACAGGTACAGTTTCTGCAGAAGAAGTGCACCTCGGGCTTCGATTTTTGATATTTTAATTAGAAAAAAAGTTATTTAATGTTTTATGTGTTTTTTTTGCACTTTTTAGTACTTTTTACCTCACAAACCCTGAACCAATAGCACCACACAAATATTTTTGTACTATAGTGTTGGAAATTTAATTTTTAAATATGATGAATGAAAAATTTTTGAAGATAGAGCAATTTTTGTATTTTTTATGAATTTTTGAAAAAACCTTCAATTTGCATTTTTTCCTGGGTTTTACATTTTTCTAATATCATCCTGCGAGAAGTATCAAAGCCTCATTTCTAAAATTTAAGTTGGTAATAGTAAAAACCTTTTTCCCTCTTCAAAAGAAAAAGTTCTTAAAAATACGCAATAGTTTTTTTTTTTACAATTTTTTTAATGCTGAACATATCATATCTTTCTACGCATCGGTCGAAAAACGCATTCTTCTATGCCTCTGACGTCACTACTTGGATTTCGATTCGATATTTACGACGGAATCTTAATCGCAAGTAATGTTAATCTTTTTTTTTTACTATATAGCTTACTTCTACATTTTATGACGTGATGACCACGTGTTTTTTCCGGCAGCTTTTTTTCTTTCTCTCTTTTTTTTGTTTAATTTGGGGAATGCATTTATTTTATTTTCCATCTCTCCTCCCCTGCCCCCCCCCCCAAGCTGGACGTTATGCTGTTTCGATATTACGTTACATTTCATAGTTGTGCGCATTTAATTCAATAAAAACAGCGAGATTTTTTTTTCTTTGTCACTTACTTTACTTTGCTACTTTTTGCACACTACGGGGAGTTTTGGAGATAACTTTGTTTGTTCTACTTAAAGAAAAAAAAAAGCGGTTTTTTTTGAGTGATCTTTGTTTTTATTAGGAAATGAGCGGGGAGGTTAAAATATATAGAGATGTAAAAGAAAATTTACAGATTGATCGTAAAGGTAGATAGCCGCCGAAGGCGGCAATCTTTGCGTAAAAATGTGAATGGCACAAAAAAAAGATAGAGATGGATTGATTAATACTGCAGCCAAATTTGTTTAAACAGCCGCCGAAGGCAGCAAAC